>NC_136360.1:855000-995000 GCF_037039965.1 Doryrhamphus excisus
CAGCCAATCACAGGGCACATATTGATTGTAGCTGTCATTGTATGGTCATATAAAAATAAAAATAAAAATAAAAATAAAAATAAAAATAAAAATAAAAATAAAAATAAAAATAAAAATAAAAATAAATAAAAATAAAAATAAAAATAAAAATAAAAATAAAAATAAAAATAAAAATAAAAATAAAAATAAAAATAAAAATAAAAATAAAAATAAAAATAAAAATAAATTTGGAAAGCAGGAAGTGAACAAATATAACAGTTACTTTAATAAGCTTTGCTTCTTCCTACTCCTTTTGGACATGTGGAACTGAACTGATTATGTGATGCATTCAATTGTAATCTGATGCATGATGTATGGTGGTAACCTCTGCTTGACTCTTCTTCTATCAAAGAGGAAGCATCGTGTGGAACATCTTGCATCTCAATCAATTAGAATATCGTTTCATAGTTCATAGATTTCAGGACTTCAATTCAGGCGAAGAGGCCATTAAAGTCTCAGGAAGTGATATAAAATATTGTATATGTTGACGTTAAGTAGACTTTGAAGATATTTGGGATGCAGCTGCACTTCACATGCACCAGTATCAGGTCACAGTGGCTTTTGATGACAACTTTATCTCCACTCTGTGGTGTAAGGATGTGTCACCACTCCAGTCCACTCCATTTCCTGTCAGCAGATGAGGGAACGCCGTGTCGCATGTGAGACACACTTGTGGTCTCGTACCTTTTATGTGGTTTTATGCGGCAGTGATGATGAATGATGAAAATAGTACTTTTACTTGTGTTATTCTACTTTATGGCGGCACGGCGGGCGAGTTATGGACAATTTGGAGTCGCCAATTAACCTAGTAGGAGACCAGGGTTCAATTCCACCCTTGGCCATCTCTGTGTGGAGTTTGCATGTTCTCCCCGTGCATGCGTGGGTTTTCTCCGGGTACTCCGGTTTCCTCCCACATTCCAAAAACATGCTAGGTTAATTGGCCACTCCAAATTGTCCATAGGTATGAATGTGAGTGTGAATGGTTGTTTGTCTATATGTGCCCTGTGATTGGCTGGCAACCAGTGCAGGGTGTACCCTGCCTCTCGCCTGAAGACAGCTGGGATAGGCTCCAGCACCCTCTGCAACATCCTTTGTGAGGATAAGCGTTAGAAAATGAATGAATTAATGAATTTTCCTTGAATTATGGTAATGGTAATGGTAATGGTAATGGTAATTACAATTGAATGCATCACATAATCAGTTCACAGTTCCACATGTCCAAAAGGAGTAGGAAGAAGCAAAGCTTATTAAATCCTACCCCTCCATCTGGTACTTTTACAATGAGTAACTGTTACATTTGTTCACTTCCTGCTTTCCTAATTTTTAAATTAAATTAAATTAAATTAAATTAAATTAAATTAAATTAAATTAAATTAAATTAAATTAAATTAAATTAAATTAAATTAAATTAAATTAAATTAAATTAAATTAAATTAAAAAGTCATGTTGCCAGATTGTATGTTAAAAGTTGAAATACTGAGAAAGCAACTGGCGGGCCGGATTCAAATGCTTAGTGGGCCGCATTTGGCCCCCCGGGCCGTAGTTTGACCACCCCTTGGTGTATGCCATAGTGTGTAAAAGCGCTGAACTGAAGGTTTAATGTTGCCATGAAAATGAAGAAACAAAGCCAATGTTTCAGTACAATATTAGTACAGTATATTGTTGCAATACAATAATGTAGTACATCATCAATAACACTATTGCAGTAGTGTTATTGGTTTATACATAATGGCTACTACCAACACATTTATACGCTGCATGGGAGGGAAAAATTGATATCTGAGCTAACAAGTAGCATTTTTGTCGGGTGACTACGTATATATTTTGTGCATAATGTACAGTATATCTGACATTTTATGGTACTTTGTCAAACAACTAAATGGAGTTGTACTGTAGTAGTACTTGTGTGCGTGTCACTGTTGGTGTAAAACAAGCTTTGGAATTCTGCTCAGTTTATTGGCAAGGTTTTACTGTCTAGTATACAATGTATTTGAAACTGGCCTTGGAGATAATACAGTCGAGTATGCCCTTATAAGGACCTTGGCTGTGTCTCAAATACTTCCATTAGTACACTTATATATGTATACTGTGTGCACTGCGTACTTAGCGTACTTAGTTCTTTGGAATTGTGAATTGTCCCATTCCTTCCGCTACGTAGCCAAGATGGCGACGTGAGTCGGGACCATGCAGGTTGAGAACAGATTATACATTTGAATACTTCAGTGATGTAAAATTATGACTGCATTTTGCCGTACTTCTCAGTACTCACTCAAAGTTTTTTTTTTTTTAGATCACAGTACGGTCTCTTCCCTCCTCCATTCTGAATCCTCCCCAGTTGTCTTTGATGTTCCACTTTGGACGTGCTGACTGTCCATCATGGTCGCCAGTTTCTGCTCCAGCTTCCACATTTGCTCCCGGTACTTCCTGCGAATGTGTCGGTAAGAACTCAAGGCCTTACTGAAATGGAGAACATTCAAGAAGATTCGGCTTTACACATCACTTATGGAACAAATGAACATTATTTGTGCTTCTTTCATATCATGAGTGGCCGACAACATGTGTGATGAAGGAATAATGTCACGTTTTAATCTCATGAGCTCTTGTGACACCATGTAGCATGAGAGGCGTGCTGACTGTCCATCATGGTCGCCAGTTTCTGCTCCGGCTTCCACATTTGCTCCCGGTACTTCCTGCGAATGTGTCGGTAATTTGACTCAAGGCGAAAAAAAAGGCAGAGTGGCCGACAACATGTGTGATGAAGGAATAATGTCACATTTTAATCTCATGAGCTCTTGTGACACCATGTAGCATGAGAGGCGTGCTGACTGTCCATCATGGTCGCCAGTTTCTGCTCCGGCTTCCACATTTGCTCCCGGAACTTCCTGCAAATGTGTCGGTAATTTGACTCAAGGCGAAAAAAAAGGCAGAGTGGCCGACAACATGTGTGATGAAGGAATAATGTCACATTTTAATCTCATGAGCTCTTGTGACACCCCTAACAATAAATCATGTAGCATGAGAGGCGTGCTGACTGTCCATCACGGTCGCCAGTTTCTGCTCTGGCTTCCACATTTGCTCCCGGTGTCGGTAAGAGCTCAAGGCCTTACTGAAAATAGGGGCTCTGATCCGGTCCGGGTTTTTATGGCATGATGAAGGAAAAAAAAAACTAAGATACTGACCTTAGAGTGACTTTAGACGACCTACACCTCGGATGCTACACTACCACCAATGGGTTGAAAAAAGGCAGAGTGGCCGACAACATGTGTGATGAAGGAATTGTGTCAAGTGAGCTCTTGCGCCACTACTGACAATAAATCATGTAGCATGAGATGCGAAATGTCTTGAGACAGAGATTTGAATCTCCACTTCACAAGAAAATAACCAAACGTGAACGTCATTCCGAAGCGGAAGTCTCTAGTCTCCACACAGAATTCCCTCAATCAAGACATAACATCTTGATGAATGTCTTGAACTATTGTGGACCCCCATATTACTGTATATGTAATGAAATAAATAAAATGCACAATAGCGCTTCAAGGTCTAGTGGTTAGCGTGCAGACCTCACAGCTAGGAGACCAGGGTTCAATTCCACCCTCGGCCATCTCTGTGTGGAGTTTGCATGTTCTCCCCGTGCATGCGTGGGTTTTCTCCGGGTACTCCGGTTTCCTCCCACATTCCAAAAACATGCTAGGTTAATTAGCGACTCCAAATTGTCCATAGGTATGAATGTGAGTGTGAATGGTTGTTTGTCTATATGTGCCTTGTGATTGGCTGGCCACCAGTCCAGGGTGTACCCCGCCTCTCTGGCCCGAAGACAGCTGGGATAGGCTCCAGCACCCCCGCGACCCTCATGAGGAAAAAGCGGTAGAAATGAATGAATGAATGAATGAATGAATAGCGCTTCAAGGGGCCACACACTGGGCATTTGGACATCCACAGCTCATTAGCATTAAAGCTGCAGACGTCCAACTTTTCCGAGCTATTTTAACCAGGCTAAAGTTGAAATACCTGTGAGCTTGTGTGAGCCTTGCTACGTGATCATCATTGTCCCTCCTGTTGCCAGCACTGTCAGCGAGGGTTGGGTTGAATGGGTCATAAACTGAAGCCAGTCTCTTCTTTAGGGCTTGCTCCCTAAAAACAAAAATGGGAACCACAGGAATGTACCATTGTTAACTCTTTCCAAAAAGTAATATAACAATGGGGATTCTGCAGAGGTTCCACTTGGAAACAGAGTAGACATGTCTTTGGACTTGTTGACTTGTATGTGTGTGTTTGATGGTCCATCTCACCTCAGAAGAGCGGCTTGCAACTCTTTTAAAATGGGCCTGGTCTTGAGTCCACCCACGTCACCATCGCTGCAGACTTTTGCTGCATTCTCACACAGCCTCTAAAATATTTACAGGAAAAACCTATTGTTTATATTTCACTATGAATTAGCATTATGTTAGCAAAATTATATCCTCACGAGGCTCACGAGAGGTGCTGGAGCCTATTGCAGCTGTTTTCGGGCAAGAGGCGGGGTCTACCCTGGACTGGTGGCCAGCCAATCACAGGGCACATATAGACAAACAACCATTCACACTCACATTCATACCTATGGACAATTTGGAAGTGCCAATTAACCTAGCATGTTTTTGGAATGTGGGAGGAAATTATTATTATTATTATTATTATTATTATTATTATTATTATTATTATTATTATTATTATTATTATTATTATTATTATTATTATTATTATTATTATTATTATTATTATTATTATTATTATTATTATTTAAATATATAATGTCTTGAGACAGAGATTTTAATCCCCACTTCACAAGAAAATAACCAAACATGAACGTCATTTATTATACATGTATATAATAATAATAATAATATAATATTAATAATAATAATAATAATTTTATTCATTTTATTCATTCATTCATTCATTTTCTACCGCTTTTTATTATATTATATTATATTACATTACATTACATTACATTACATTACATTACATTATATTATATTATATTATATTATATTATATTATATTATATTATATTAATATATTAATTATTATTAATTATTATAATTATCATTATTAATATTATAGTACCATAAAATGTCAGATATACTGTACAATTAATAATAATAATTATTATTATTTATTGTTATTGTTGTTTTTATTATTATTATTATTGTTATTTTTATTATTATTATTAATTTATTTAATTTATTTGTTTTGAGAAAACCCACACAAGGGGAGAACATGCAAACTCCACACAGAGATGGCCGAGGGTGGAATTAAACTGGGGGCTCCTAGCTGTGAGGCCTGCGCGCTAACCACTAGTCCCTCGTGCAGCCCAAGATTATACATATTCATAAGTATGTCTACCAATAGCAAATACCCTTACTGTGAATGTGTCCAGGGGTCGGCACTGGGTTCGTTTTTGTCATGAAATATATAAGAAAGCGTTGAAGGGGTGTGTGACATGTAGTACTAATCTGTGCTACGGCCTCCTCAGCCCAACAGAAGACCTTCTTTGACCAAAATATCCCCGTCGGCCTGGAGGGATTCTGCTTTGGTAGATAGATGTATGATTTCCCATGTGGGACGCCCGGATTTGAATCGGGTATGTCACAAAAGACCAACGTCCTGTTCCCTCTTGTACAGTTCACCTTGACTTTGTATCACTTGAAAAAAAAAAAAAAAAAAAAGTCAATGTGTGCTACCTGTTGCTCCATCTTACAGTCCGCCAGCTCATCTCGGAGACTTTCTGGAATACACGCTCCAGATGCTTCTTGGCTCTTTTGGGCCACCAGACTCCATTCCAGGTACCTCAGCTCTTTCTCCTTCAGACGAATGAGGCCACGCAGGTCTGACATCTCCTCCTCGACAACAGCAAAATAGACTTTAGTATACCTTAGCACATCCCAATGTTGACAGGTTGTCTTACATACCCTGTGTAAACCTCAAGGCTCCAATTACAATATGATTTTAGTTTTACTTAGGTTGAAGGACGATCTATTATTATCACATGACCACATCATTTCTTCTGTGCTTCTTCCGGAACAAAAGGCAAATAATAACAAAACTTTAAGTCTTTCGTAATTTTACAGATGCCATTGATATATGCCAAGTTGAACAGTTTGGGTTCCAAGATTGACCCCTGGGGGACTCCGCAAGTAATATTTAAGCTTGCAGATGACCCAGTTCAGAACTAATCCTCTGATTCCGTGTGGGACGCATGGAATTCATTTTCTACCACTTTTTCCTCACGAGGGTTGCGGAGGGTGCTGGAGCCTATCCCAGCTGTCTTCGGGCGAGAGGCGGGGTACACCCTGGACTGGTGGCCGGCCAATCACAGGGCACATATAGACAAACAACCATTCACACTCACATTCATACCTATGGACAATTTGGAGTCGCCAATTAACCTAGCATGTTTTTGAAGACAGCTGGGATAGGCTCCAGCACCACCTCTGACCCTCATTTCAGAAAAAATACATACAACATAGAACAGTAAAATATGGTGGTGGTAGTGTGATGGTCTGGGGCTGTTTTGCTGCTTCGGGACCTGGAAGACTGTAATAAATGGGAACATGAATTCTGAGGGAGAATATGCAGCCATGTGATTGTCCAGGGTGTATGCCGCCTCTCGGTTTGAAGACAGCTGGGATAGGCTCCAGCACCAACTCCGACCCTCATTTCAGAAAAAATACATACAACATAGAATATTAAAATATGGTGGTGGTAGTGTGATGGTCTGGGGCTGGCAACCAGCCCAGGGTGTACCCCGCCTCTCGATTGAAGACAGCTGGGATAGGCTCCAGCACCAACTCCGACCCTCATTTCAGAAAAAATGCATACAACATAGAACAGTAAAATATGGTGGTGGTAGTGTGATGGTCTGGGGCTGGCAACCAGCCCAGGGTGTACCCCGCCTCTCGATTGAAGACAGCTGGGATAGGCTCCAGCACCAACTCCGACCCTCATTTCAGAAAAATACATACAACATAGAACAGTAAAATATGGTGGTGGTAGTGTGATGGTCTGGGGCTGTTTTGCAAGTCTTACCCTGGCTGTGATGAGTTCATGAAACTGAGACGTCTTATCTCTATGTCTTTCTGCAGGCTTGACGTTATCTTTACTCGAGTGTCCACTTCGCAGCCCAGCAGGGGAACCAACATCTGGGTTCACCTCCACTCCTGCATGGAGCTTTGGGAGGAAAATGGCCGCCCTGTTCCTTTTCAGGCGCTCAATTATGTCATGGAGCTCAAGCTCTCGTTCACTGAAGTCAGGAGTCCTGGGGGTTTCCAAATAACAGGATGAAAAATAACGATCTTCTATGTTCCTGTGTGTCCTTCAAAACATCACCTCTGTGCTGTGTGTGTTTCCATCTCCTTGGTGACCTCTGTTGTTGTGAAGGAGGTCGACAATTCCTCACGTGCCAGTTTCCTGTGCTGAACTGACGGAGCGCCAGGCTCCTCCTGCGTGTCATGGATTTCCTCTGAGGTCAAGAAAAAACCAACAGTTGGAGCTGGTGAACGACAAGCACTCGCACCATGCGTACGCACTAAAAGGTGGGATTCAAACACCTGCTGCGTTGGTCTGTGGAGGAATGCTTTGTTGCCTCTGAGCCTCGTAAAGCGACAGGAGCTCGCCGTACGCGTCTTCGCACTCCTCACTGGGAGTCCATGAACACAGCGCAATGTCGTACGGTTCAAGTATGCGGATGACCGACTTTTAACAAGCCTGTTTTTTGTTGGCCTACCAGTATCTGAGAGCCACGTGCATGGTAGAGCAGTCGGACTCCAGCCTCTTCAGTGTAACGCTGATCTGCTCCAATTCTGCCCTCTTTCGCTCCAAAGCGGCAGTGAGACGTTCATTCCTGGCCTTCAGCTTTTCAATGTATCTGGGGAAAGTAAATGAAAGTAAAGTAAAAGTAAAATTAAAAAGTAAAATTTTATTTTATTATTTTTATTTAATTTAATTTAATTTAATTTAATTTAATTTAATTTAATTTAATTTAATTTAATTTAATTTTATTTTATTTTATTTTATTTTATTTTATTTTATTTTATTTTATTTTATTTTATTTTATTTTATTTTATTTTATTTTATTTTATTTTATTTTATTTTATTATTCTTACATCCATTCATTCATTTTCTACCGCTTATCCTTACTAGGGTTGCTGGAGCCTATCCCAGCTGTCTTCGGGTGAGAGGCGGGGTACACCCTGGACTGGAGAACTCGGTTCTCCTAGCTGTGAGGTCTGCGTGCTAACCACTCGACCTCCGTGCAGCCGAGCATATTCATTCATTCATTCATTCATTCATTTTCCACCACTTTTTTCTCACGAGGGTCGCCGGGGGTGCTGGAGCCTATCCCAGCTGTCTTCGGGCAAGGGGCAGGGTACACCCTGGACTGGTGGCCAGCCAATCACAGGGCACATATAGACAAACGACCATTCACACTCACATTCATACCTATGGACAATTTGGAGTCACTAATTAAAATGTGGGTCGCGGTGGGTGCTGGAGCCTATCCCAGGTGTTTTCAGGCAAGAGGTTATTACAGTCTTCCGGGTCCCGAAGCAGCAAAACAGCCCCAGACCATCACACTACCACCACCCTATTTTACTGTTCTATGTTGTATGTATTTTTTTTAAATGAGGGTCAGAGGTGGTGCTGGAGCCTATCCCAGCTGTCTTCGGGCGAGAGAGCGGGGGTACACCCTGGACTGGTGGCCAGCCAATCACAGGGCACATATAGACAAACAACCATTCACACTCACATTCATACCTATGGACAATTTGGAGTGGCTAATTAACCTAGCATGTTTTTGGAATGTGGGAGGAAACCGGAGTACCCGGAGAAAACCCACGCATGCACGGGGAGAACATGCAAACTCCACACAGAGATGGCCGAGGGTGGGATTGAACTCAGGTCTCCTAGCTGTGAGGTCTGCGTGCTAACCACTCGACCGCCTTACAGCTGAGCATATTCATGTGTTATATTATTTTTACAATAAGCCATACCTATTTAGTCGCTCCATCTCAGTCTCCAGGCCAATGGGGTTTGGACAAGAACTGCCCGAGTTAACTAAGCTAAGTGAGCTGTCGGTTCCCGCTCTGGCTGCTCTTCTGAGGAGCAAAGGAGAACATGGAAAGGAAGAGGAGGCCCCGGGAGGACCTGACGATCTGTAAGAAGGAGCGCAAATAGCCGACCTCCAAGCCCTCTGGTGACCAACCTGCCGGATGAGACCAGAAAAACATACAGTAGAAAGAAATACATGGAAAAATGTTTCCCGTCTGGATTCAAAATAATGGCAACATCCACCTTGTTCTTCTCATCTTCCACGTTGCTGATACTGTGTGATCTCTGCAGTTCTTGTAAGGGAGAGGAGTCCAGACCCTGATCTGAAAGTTCATCCTGGAATGTTTCTTTTGCCACATCTGAAGGACAAGAAATCCCAAATTCCTTTTCCATCTCGTCCAAAATCTGCAATCAAGGGACCAAATGATCCATAATGGCTAACAAAGACAAAGAACTTCTTACACTGAATTATTCAGCTGGTGATACTTTATTTTTTATTTTATGGTAATGGTAATGGTTTTATTTCATTTGAACATGCGTCAGATTACAATTGAATGCATCACATAATCAGTTCACAGTTCCACATGTCCAAAAGGAGTAGGAAGAAGCAAAGCTTATTAAATCCTACCCCTCCATCTGGTACTTTTACAATCACTAACTGTTACATTTGTTCACTTCCTGCTTTCCTAATATAGTTTAAATTTTTAAATTTTTAAATTTTTAAATTTTTAAATTTTTTAAATTTTTAAATTTTTAAATTTTTAAATTTTTAAATTTTTAAATTTTTAAATTTGAAAATTTGAAAATTTTTAAATTTTTAAATTTTTAAATTTTTAAATTTTTAAATTTTTAAATTTTTAAATTTTTAAATTTAAAATTTTAAAATTTTTAAATTAAAAAAACTTAAACTTTAAAAAAAATAAGTTTTTTAAATTAATTAATTAATTTATTATTTTATTTTTGTCACGTACCGAAGTACTGGGTGATATGAGCATCCAATGCCATAATGGGTACCATAGTAAGTGTCAATATAGTGATATATATAGCACATCATGACTGGTTCAAGACTCTTCATCCTTGTATTTAGCAAACATCAACTGCTTGTATTGTTTCTTGAATTGGCTCATCGTTGTGCATTGTTTGATTTCCTTACTCAATCCATTCCATAGTTTGATTCCACATACTGAAATGCTATGGCTAGCATAACGTAGTCCTAGCATAGAAGTGTTTCAAATGTACTTCTTCCCTGAGATCATATTTCTCCTCTCTTGTAGAGAAGTATTGGATGACATTTTTAGCTAATTGGTTATTTTTAGCCTTATGTATTATTTTAGCTGTTTGAAGATGAACTATATCAGCAAGTTGAAGTATTTGTGATTTTAGAAATAAGGAGTTAGTATGTTCTCTGTAGGCGGCATTATGAATTATCCTTACTGGCCTTTTTTGCAGTACATTTAGTGAGTGAAGATTGCTTTTATAGTTATTTTATTAATATTATTATTTTTATATATTTATTATTTATATATATATTTTTAATTTATTAAATTGATGTATTTATTAAATTTAATAATTATTAATATTTTAATATTATTTTTACTTCTGTGTACCTTATCAGCCTTGGCCCAGCTGTCCTGAGCTGCTCTCAGATGCTCTTCTGGTCTGTCCCGGTCAGATGATGTAATGGGGGCTGCCCAGGACCTTCTGCAATTGATGGAGTCCTCCACTGCTGTCAGAACCCCTTTGAGTTCTGTCCAGATGACGCCACTGCCCCCTACAGGAAAATGTTTGTAACTGACATTTCTTTTCTGGCCTTTTTTGAAAAAATAAAATAAAAAAATGGTGTCACAAACCTCGACTTGGTAGTGGAGGATTCGATGTGACATAAGAGGAAGTGCTCTTGTCTGGGATGCTTCTCACCAACCTGTGTGAAAGTAGGTCTGGAAACAGAGGACCTGCTGCTGGTGGTTTTACATCACCTGATTGGCTGCAGAGAACCAGTTGGACGTTTAAGCTCTGAAGAGAACATTCCTGACATTATCACTTACGCTATACCTTGGTGCCTTCAGGGACCCCATCTTCTTGTTCACTTCAGCGATGATGCTGAGCAGCGTGCCGACTTCAGCTTCACACTGAGCCAGTTCTGCCGGTGTGGGCTCCGTCTCGGGATAAAGACTCATCAGCTCCTTGTCGCTTCCAGATCCTGCATCCAGACTATTGCATCTGACCAAGCTGAAATCCTGCAAACCCGTGTAAGTTTTTTTGCCGACAGCTGCACTTCCTGTTTATATGTATGTACAGTGAAGAAAATAAGTATTTGAACACCCTGCTATTTTGCTATTTCTCCCACTTAGAAATCATGGAGGGGTCTGAAATTTTCATCGTAGGTGCATGTCCACTGTGAGAGAGATAAACTAAAAAGAAAAATCCAGAAATCACAATGCATGATTTTTTAACAATTTATTTGTGTGATACAGCTGCAAATAAGTATTTGAACACCTGAGAAAATGAATGTTAATATTTGGTACAGTAGCCTTTGTTTGCTATTACAGAGGTCAAACGTTTCCTGTAGTTTTTCACCAGGTTTGCACACACTGCAGGAGGGATCTTGGCCCACTCCTCCACACAGATCTTCTCTAGATCAGTCAGGTTTCTGGGCTGTCGCTGAGAAACACGGAGTTTGAGCTCCCTCCAAAGATTTTCGATTGGGTTCAGGTCTGGAGACTGGCTGGGCCATGCTAGAACCTTGATATGCTTCTTACGGAGCCACTCCTTGGTTTTCCTGGCTGTGTGCTTCGGGTCGTTGTCGTGTTGGAAGACCCAGCCACGACCCATCTTCAATGCTCTGACAGAGGGAAGGAGGTTGTTCCCCAAAATCTCACAATACACGGCCCCAGTCATCCTCTCTTTAATGCAGTGCACTCGTCCTGTCCCATGTGCAGAAAAACACCCCCAAAGCATGATGCTACCACCCCCATGCTTCACAGTAGGGATGGTGTTCTTCGGATTGTACTCTTCATTCTTCTTCCTCCAAACACGCTTATTGGAATTATGACCAAAAAGTTCTATTTTGGTCTCATCTGACCATAAAACTTTCTCCCATGACTCCTCTGTATCATCCAAATGGTCATATGCAAACTTAAGACGGGCCTTGACATGTGCTGGTTTAAGCAGGGGAACCTTTCGTGCCATGCATGATTTCACATCATGACGTCTTAGTGTATTACCTACAGTAACCTTGGAAACGGTGGTCCCAGCTCTTTTCAGGTCATTGACCAAGTCCTGTCGTGTAGTTCTGGGCTGATTCCTCACCTTTCTTAGAATCATTGAGACCCCACGAGGTGATATCTTGCATGGGGCTCCACTCCGATTGAGATTGACCGTCATGTTTAGCTTCTTCCATTTTCTAATGATAGCTCCAACAGTGGACCTTTTTTCACCAAGCTGCTTGGTAATTGCTCCGTAGCCCTTTCCAGCCTTGTGGAGGTGTACAATTTTGTCTCTGGTGTCTTTGGACAGCTCTTTGGTCTTCGCCATGTTACAAGTTAAAGTCTTACTGATTGTATGGGGTGGACAGGTGTCTTTATGCAGCTAACGACCTCAAACAGGTGCATCTGATTCAGGATGATACATGGAGTGCAGGTGGACTTCTAATGGGCAGACTAACAGGTCTTTCAGGGTCAGAATTCTAGATGATACACAGGTGTTCAAATACTTATTTGCAGCTGTATCACACAAATAAATTGTTAAAAAATCATGCATTGTGATTTCTGGATTTTTCTTTTTAGTTTATCTCTCTCACAGTGGACATGCACCTACGATGAAAATTTCAGACCCCTCCATGATTTCTAAGTGGGAGAAATAGCAAAATAGCAGGGTGTTCAAATACTTATTTTCTTCACTGTATGAATTAGTTGTGAGTTAGTTGTGAGTTAAAATGCATTTATTACATCAGATATGTTGTACTGATTGGCGTCTATTGTTTGGAGTGGCGGAAAGGGGGGGGGGGGGGTTGAAACCAAAACATCCTGGATTCAGCTTCCTGCTTTGCAAATATTTGTGCATCCCAACGACCCCATGTTGTTCATTCACATATAGACAAACAACCATTCACACTCACATTCATACCTATGGACAATTTGGAGTCGTTAATTAACCTAGCATGTTTTTGGAATGTTGGGAGGAAACCGGAGTACCCGGAGAAAACCCACGCATGCACGGGGAGAACATGCAAACTCCACACAGAGATGGCCGAGGATGGAATTTTAAACCCGGTCTCCTAGCTGTGAGGTCTGTGCGCTAACCACTCGACCGCCGTGCAGCCGAGCATATTCATTCATTCATTTTCTACCGCTTTTTCCTCACAGGGGTGCTGGAGCCTATCCCAGCTGTTTTCGGGCGAGAGGCGGGGTACACCCTGGACTGGTGGCCAGCCAATCACAGGGCACATATAGACAAACAACCATTCACACTCACATTCATACCTATGGACAATTTGGAGTCGCTAATTAACCTAGCATGTTTTTGGAATGTTGGGAGGAAACCGGAGAAAACCCACGCATGCACGGGGAGAACATGCAAACTCCACACAGAGATGGCCGAGGGTGGAATTTTAAACCCGGTCTCCTAGCCGTGAGGTCTGTGCGCTAACCACTCGACCGCCGTGCAGCCGAGCATATTCATTCATTCATTCATTCATTTTCTACCGCTTTTTCCTCACGAGGGTCGTAGGGGGTGCTGGAGCCTATCCCAGCTGTCTTCGGGCGAGAGGCGGCCCACAATAAAAATTAGGCTAAAAAAAAAAAAAATCATTGCCAGATTGTTCCTATATACAGGTCCTCGTCGTGGCATGAATGTATGTCTTTTTGCAGAAGCTTTCGTTGACATATTTCTCGTTGCAAATGCACCCAGACTGAAAACAATAGACGCACATTCCTGTTCTGCATGACTATTCCAAGCATCCACGGGAGGAAATTCTAAGGTATGCCATTTTTATCAGCGCAAAAACACAATCTAAGAAAGGAATGAAATAAGAAATCTCAAAGCGGTGGTCATAGTAGTGTTATTTATCTCTAACACATGCATTCAGCACATTACCCATTGCACATTTAGTCATGCATCTACATTAGATTCATACAGCATTCATCATCATTCAAGATGGCTTTTTTTAGAAAGACATTGAATCATAACTTACCTCCATACTTGACAGAATGAAGATATTGTAGACACTGCGCTTATTTTTGGATAGTTCAGTGCTCCGCTGCAACAACAGGCCACACAGTCTGTGTGCGTCTGCCAAACGGTGTTTAGAGTGATGAATGAAGTCAGTGGAAAAGTCATCCCCACCCAATTCCTCGTCACTTTGTGTCCTTTCCTGTTTTGTGCACTTTTTACTTTCCGGCATTCTGACTTAGACTGTAAAATGCTGGATGTGTGTATGTACTCTAAGTATTACTGCACACTTATTGCAGATAGAAATGATTTATAATATATAATAAAATAAAATAGGGCTGCACGGTGGTCGAGTGGTTAGCGCGCAGACCTCACAGCTAGGAGACCAGGGTTCAATTCCACCCTCGGCCATCTCTGTGTGGAGTTTGCATGTTCTCCCCGTGCATGCGTGGGTTTTCTCCGGGTACTCCGGTTTCCTCCCACATTCCAAAAACATGCTAGGTTAATTAGCCACTCCAAATTGTCCATAGGTGAAAAATGAATTAATGAATAATATAATAATAATAATAAATACAATAAATAATATAATAATAATAAATACAATAAATAATATAATAATAATAAATACAATAAATATTAATATAATAAAATCATAATATATAATATAATATTATTATATAATAATTTATAATAACTATAATAACTCCAAATTGTCCATAGGTATGAATGTGAGTGTGAATGGTTGTTTGTCTATATGTGCCCTGTGATTGGCCGCCTCTCGTCCAAAGACAGTTGGGATAGGCTCCAGCACCCCCGTGACCCTCGTGAGAAAAAAGCAGGAGAAAATGAATGAATGAATGAATATGCTCGGCTGCACGGCGGTCGAATGGTTAGCGCGCAGACCTCACAGCTAGGAGAACCGAGTTCTCCAGTCCAGGGTGTACCCCGCCTTTCACCCGAAGACAGCTGGGATAGGCTCCAGCAACCCTCGTGAGGATAAGCGGTAGAAAATGAATGTATGTATAATATAACAATAATAAATAAAATAAAATAAAATAAAATAAAATAAAATAAAATAAAATAAAATAAAATAAAATAAAATAAAATAAAATAAAATAAAATAAAATAAAATAAAATAAAATAAAATAAAGTGCCTATTTTTACAGTATATAGTAATCATAAAATACTAAATATAGTCATTGTATCATGCGTCAATGCATTTGTTGCTTTTGTTTTCACAGTTCTCAGTGTACTATGCTTATTTATTTGCCAAATTTGCCACCTTTAGATCGATACTATTGATGTTTGTATCGATCTGCCCACTCCATCCCAACATTGTTTATACTACTTGTCCTCACCAGGACACATACATATACACTAACAGCCATTCACACTCACATCAACAACGATTATATTATTATTTACTATTAAGGTCTTGGTGTTATTGTGGCTGCTAATATTGACTGCTTTTCCTAGCCAAAATAACCGCAATATTATAAAACCATCTCAAAGTGGTTGTATGTTTTTGAAAACTACACTCAAATTACGTCCGGTATGATTGTTATGTTATTATTATTATTATTTTAATTGTTCATTGCGTCTACTTGCCATTTTTTAAAGTTGAGAAAAGAAGCATTGAATGTTTACGATGTTCTCCGTAAAAACTACACTACCCACTATACTGTTCGCACATGACGTAATTTCCGGTAAGGAAGTAAAAAAAAAAAAACAAACGCTAGCCAGTCGGCGGTATTTTTGGGCGATTTTCAATGAGTTTTACCACTAATAAGTCCTAATTTCTTCGTAGCCGTAAATAAGGTACGTTTACTCGTTTTCTAAGGCAAAATAGTTGTTGTATTGTACCAGTTTTGCTCTAAAAGTCCGAGCAAGGTTGGCTAATGGCTAAGTGCTCGGTTAGCTTCTGCCTTTATTTACAGGCTACAGCTTCCTTGTGTGCTTTTCAGATCGGATATGCAGCATAATAGTATTTCGTGGATGAACTGTATCGCACAAAACTTTCCGAGAGAGCTTTACGCATTTATTTTGGTTCAGTCATTTAGCCACAAGTGGGATAAAATATCAGAAACAGCTCTCAGTATGGTGCTGTGCAGTTTCACACAACTACAGTCAACACCAGTAATGATAAGCATGTTGTAAAATGTTAATAGAAATGAAAATGTGTGTATGTGTTGATGATGCCTGTGTGGAAAAACATTAAAAAATGGACCCCCTGCATTATTTAATTAGGTTTCCCATTTTTCCAGCAAACTGTGTATCTATGGAGACACCTGAGCCCGGCCCAGCAGATGGAGAGGAGCGCCTGGTGGATCTGCGACCACGAACCCGTTCCAACCCCGAAGGTGCCGAGGACCGCCGCGGCAGCACCGGTAGCCTCGGAGGTGGAGGGAACCCCAGCCTGTCACAACCGGCTGTCGGCAGCCGCGTTGAGGGTGAAGGCGAGGCCTCGACCAGTGACAGTCCCCCGAGTTCCACCACTACAAGCATCTCCACAGCCGTAGCTCAGACTGTGACCCCCGTGGCTGCTACTGCTGCCACAGCTGCCGCCGCCGCTGCTGCTGCTACACCGATGCAGCTTGCTGCTGCTGCTACAGCCAAGGAGAGACCGAAGCCCACGCAACAGCAACCCCCGCTGTCGACCCCTGTACCTCCACCAGCAGAGTACCAAATTCGAGTTCCTCGTGTCAACTGTCCAGAAAAAGTGGTAGGCTCACACGGTACATTTGGCATAAATGGTATTGTATATTATAACTTTAGACCAGGCGGCACGGCGGTCGAGTGGTTAGCGCACAGACCTCACAGCTAGGAGACCAGGGTTCAATTCTACCCTCGGCCATCTCTGTGTGGAGTTTGCTGTGTGGGTTTTCTCCGGGTTTCCTCCTACATTCCAAAAACATGCTAGGTTAATTGACGACTCTAAATTGTCCATAGGTATGAATGTGAGTGTGAATGGTTGTTTGTCTATATGTGCCCTGTGATTGGCTGGCCACCAGTCCAGGGTGTACCCCGCCTCTGACCCAAAGACAGCTGGGATAGGCTCCAGCACCCCCGCGACCCTTGTGAGGAAAAAAAAATGTGAGTGCTATTTGTGGATAATGGCTCTCACTGTGGTTTGCTGGAGTCCCAGAGATCTAGAAATGGCTTTAGAATCTTTTTAAATACTGATAAGAGGTCAATTAATATGTTATGGTTCCAAAGGGGGTGGCATGTCGGTCTTGTGGTTCGCTCGCAGACCTCACAGCTAGGAGACCAGGGTTCAATTCCACTCTCGGCCATCTCTGTGTGGAGTTTGCATGTTCTCCCCGTGCATGCGTGGGTTTTCTCCGGGTACTCCGGTTTCCTCCCACATTCCAAAAACATGCTAGGTTAATTGGCGACTCCAAATTGTCCATAGGTATGAATGTGAGTGTGAATGGTTGTTTGTCTATACTATGTGCCCTGTGATTGGCTGGCCACCAGTCCAGGGTGTACCCCGCCTCTCGGCCGAAGACAGCTGAAGTAGGCTCTAGCAGTACACACATTTTTGGTAGAAAATGAATGAATGAATAATTTTTTTGTTTTGTTTTATTTTTATTATTTTTATTTATTATTATAATTTTGTATTGTTATTTATTGTGGTTAGAGCAGAGAAAAACTGTTTAAGACCTTCAAAGGCCTCTCGCCCAAAGACAGCTGGGATAGGCTCCAGCACCCCCGCGACCCTCGTGAGGAAAAAGCGGTAGAAAATGAATGAATGAAATCCTGACTAGCGCCTTCTGTTCTTTCCGACAGATCATCTGCTTGGACCTTTCTGAGGAGATGTGTTTACCAAAGCTGGAATCTTTTAATGGGTATGTTCCTTCTGTAGTTTCTCCCCGCCACTTGTCATGTCACGTCGTTACAATATGCGTGTTTCTCTCCAGGTCTAAAACAAATGCCCTGAACATTTCCCAGAAGATGATTGAGATGTTTGTGAGAACTAAGCACAAGATTGACAAAAGGCATGAGTTTGCTCTGGTGGTGGTCAATGATGACGCTCTGTGGGTGAGTGAGGCACACTTTTGATGGACGGTATTTTTACGTAACATCTTTATGGAATGTTCTCCTCTTTGTGTGCATTCGTCTCAGCTGTCAGGCTTCACCTCTGACCCCAGGGAGCTGTGCAGCTGTCTGTACGACCTGGAGACCAACGTGTGCGAGACTTTCAGTATCCTTTCATTCACAATCCATTCATAAAAAAAAGGCTTGTAAGTTGGTGGGTTATAGTTTTATCCTGAGCTGTCCTCTGCAGACCTGGAAGATCTTCTCAATGTCATGTATGTACTCTGTCTTCTACGTCATGTCCTAAAGAATTGTATACGGAGGTGGTTGATTGAGGTGTCCATTTGACAGTCGTCAGAAGATCGAGCTGCCATTGATGGAGAATGTTCAGACCATCCCACCTCCTTACGTGGTGCGGACCGTGCTCATCTACAGCCGCCATGCTGGACAGCTACAGCTCAGCCCCTCTGAGGCTGTCGGAGTAAGTCTGCAAACTTCTTTTGCTCCCAGACGCTTTATGCCAGTGGTCTCCAAAGTGCGGCACTTGGTACAAATAACATCAAGCAAACACATTTTTTGAAAGGCACAAATGTTGATACTTAGTCTTTAATATATGTATATCATTTTTTAGGCTTTTTATATGTTTTTTTTTTTTTTACAAAATTCAAAAAAATATATAAAAAATATCAAAGTGTGTCCCGCATCTTTTAATTTTTTCAGTATGCAGCCCTTGGTGTAAAAAGTTTGGCTAACCGTGCTTAAAGCAAACTGCAGTAATCCCTTTTCCTTTAGTGCAATTAAGTGGTTCCAGACTTGACCATGGGTTTCTGCCAAGTAGGAATCCTTCTTTATAAATTGAATATTTTGCATAAAAAAAACTTTTTACGACTCTCTAAATATGTTTTTTTTATGTTTAGAGCCTTCTAGACAAGAAATAACACCCCTATAGTCACCTTTACACTTGTATATTCCCCAATATGGTAGACCTAATTTAAGAAAAAACATTTAAGGCATAAAAAAAAGGCTAATTCTCGTGTGTGTGCTTTGCTGCAAAGGAAGTGATGTCATGGGTTCAGATTTGAGTTTTAGCGCAATAGTTCATCTTAGAAGTTATTCTCCTTAATTATTTCATTCAATATGGTAAATCAAACCTGCAATAAAAGATTGTTGCTGTGGCGGTCAAGTCTAATGCATCTTCTGAATTCCTTCTATTTGTATTTGAGTTCATTTAGCCCATTTCTATGCTTGAAAATGCTTAATTTATGTGCAAAAATATGTAAAATGGGCTTAAATATTCATATTTTTGAGTAATAATAGGCTGTATTCCAACTCAAAACTGCATGATTTGTGAATTAATATATTTCTGAGGATCTGTGAGAGTGAAGCTGTGAAATGTGAAGTGCAAAATGGCGAGAGATGACTGTATTCCAACAAGGAATTACCTCTAGGGAATCCTGCATATGACCATCTTTTGTTGTTATTATTATTATTTTTTTAAATATTTGATTTATTTATTATCAGGCATTATGTACAACAATGTCATGTTTTAACTGTAATTGATTTGAAAACAAGCTATTTTGACTTCCACACCAACATTTTACAGCAAATGCTTCAAAAGCAGCCGCTGCCACCTTTTGGACTTCATCAGGAGGTTGTCTACAGCCACGATTGTTAATGCCAATTCATTTATTAGAGGCCCCAGTGATTACTCGATTAAGATGTATTTTTGCTGTACAGTCGTTCCCTGTTTATGGCTGTTAATTGGTTCCAGATCCAACAGAGATAAGTGAATTTCTGCAAAGTTTTTGTTTCTATCGGCTGGAATTCAATATTAATAACTGGAATCATTTTGTAGTTGTGGTATAGAAAAGCTTTCGAAATACATTTAACATTATCAGAGCCCTCTAGACATGAAATAACACCCCTATAGTCGCCTTTACCCAACAAGTTTTTGTTTCTATCGGCTGGAATTCAATATTAATAACTGGAATCATTTTGTAGTTGTGGTATAGAAAAGCTTTCTAAATACATTTAACATTATCAGAGCCCTCTAGACATGAAATAACACCCCTATAGTCGCCTTTACCCAACAAGTTTTTGTTTCTATCGGCTGGAATTCAATATTAATAACTGGAATCATTTTGTAGTTGTGGTATAGAAAAGCTTTCTAAATACATTTAACATTATCAGAGCCCTCTAGACATGAAATAACACCCCTATAGTCGCCTTTACCCAACAAGTTTTTGTTTCTATCGGCTGGAATTCAATATTAATAACTGGAATCATTTTGTAGTTGTGGTATAGAAAAGCTTTCGAAATACATTTAACATTATCAGAGCCCTCTAGACATGAAATAACACCCCTATAGTCGCCTTTACCCAACAAGTTTTTGTTTCTATCGGCTGGAATTCAATATTAATATCTGGAATCATTTTGTAGTTGTGGTATAGAAAAGCTTTTTAAATACATTTAACATCAGAGCCCTCTAGACATGAAATAACACCCCTATAGTCACCTTTACACCCCTATTACCGAATATAGTAAATATAACCAGAGAAAATAAAGTAAGAATTAGAAAACCTGTTTACAATCTGGGCGGCACAGCGGTCGAGTGGTTAGCGCGCAGACCTCACAGCTAGGACTTAACCAGGGTTCAATTCCACCTTCGGTCATCTCTGTGTGTAGTTTGCAAGTTCTCCCCGTGCATGCGTGGGTTTTCTCCGGGTTTCCTCCCACATTCCAAAAACATGCTAGGTTAATTGGCGACTCCATATGGTATGGTATGATATGGTAAAGGTATGAATGTGAGTGTGAATGGTTGTTTGTCTATATGTGCCCTGTGATTGGCTGGCCACCAGTCCAGCCCAGCACCCCCTGCGACCCTCGTGAGGAAAAGCGGTAGAAAATGAATGAGTGAATGTTTACAATCTGGTTAACATTAAAGCCCTCTAGACATGAAATAACACCCCTATAGTCGCCTTTACCCAACAAGTTTTTTTTTCTTTTTTTTTTATTTCTTTTGTCGTTATTACCGTATATATATTTGTGCTGTTGATTTACGTCGGAATGGTCGCGTCGTTCAGACTTTTGTGCAGCTCTTTAACATCTGACACAACATCAACTCAGCATGCATATTTTTATGTGTCGGCCTTCAGAAAATGCTGCAGTCTCCGTATTTCTTCTTTGACGTGGTCTACCTACACAATGGGGTGGAAGATCAGGGGGAGGAGACCAGCTGGCGGGTAAGTAGAGCGCTTAAAAAATATATTTTTATTGATCATACTCATTAGCATCCTAGAAGGGAACGTAAACGCAGTAAATAATAATAATAATTATAATAATAATCAGTAAATAAATAAACTGCACAATAAATAAAAACAAACATAATTTTGCACGGACTCAATATATTGACATGTGCATCCGTATTTGTTTTCCTTCTCGCTCCGAAGTCTGCCTCTTTTTTTTTTTTAATGCTTCCATTCTCCATCGACTGCTTGTTTTGTTTCCAGGACAACTACACCGCTTTCTGCAACCTCGACTCAAAAGGCATGGGTTATCGTTTTGAGGTGTCCCTGAGTGGCCCCGCCATTGAGCTGCACAACTGCATGGCCAAACTTCTGGCTCACCCTCTGCAGAGACCTTTCCAGAGCCACGCATCCTACAGCCTCCTGGAGGGGGACGAGGTGCAGGACGTGGAAGCCACAGTCTAAGTAGGGGACTTTATTCTGTGGCGTTTAAACGCACACTTGTACATTAATAGACCAGCACTTGGATTGTCCAAATACAGGTAGTTTTCTATTATCTTTTAAGATGTGATTATGATTGAGGACTGGCTAATATTTAAGAAATAAAAAAAAAAGGTTACGGTAACATCAAGATGGCACCTCGGTCCACATGTACAAACAAAGAAGTGAACTTGTTGCATACTTTCTGTGTGGAATATTTATTTTATTTGGTCACCTGCACATTTGCTGCCTATTATATTAATTTAGCTATGTGAGAAGGATGGGGAAGACCCATGAAAAGTGTTCTAGAGGACATGCAGGTGGAGGAAGGACAAAGGAAGATGCAAACGACCGATGGATTGAGTGATGGAAATAGGTAAATCCACTGTGGTGACGCCTACTGGGACAAGCTGATAGTAGAAGAAGCCAACTCAAAAGGCTTCACCACGGCTACATTTTTACAAACTAATGAGATCTAACACAAAACTTAATTAAAAATTCTGCTTTGACATAATAATAATAATAGTAATAATGTACGTTCATTGTTCTGGTGTACAACTGCACTTGCACACATAGTACAGTTCCACACCAGTGTCAATTACAATCAATTAAAATCTTAAATTCGTTTTTGAAAGGTATTCAAAAATGTAGTAAAGTCGCTGTTATTTAAAACAACGCATAAACATCAGTTTTGCCTTGAAATTATTCTTTTTGTTTTTGAGAACGCTATACACAAAACGGAACCATAGTACCCGAGCAGCCAAACAGCCCGGTCAGAATTTATCGAGCACAACCAGCTAGCCGCGAATTAGCTAGCTAGCTAGCCAGTGAGCCTCCGATTTTCTTTTGTGTCTTTTGGACTCTTTTTTTTTCAGTATGGCTTGAATTGTATTCTATATTATTTCAAAATGTCTTATATTTGAATTTCTGGAACCCTGAATCCTACTTTTTTGGCAAAAGTAGAACGTTAAATATGTACTGTTATAATATGCTATCTGTTTAAATATGTTTTTTGTGTGCTTTCTATATAGTTGCCAGGAGGTGGCAGCATTTATCTCGGCTAGAAATGAGAACGACATTTAAAAAAAAACATTCTACGTGGATGCTACTTTAACGTAAGTCTACTATCTTAAAATGAATATTGAACTTTTTGTAACTTTCACACGTCACCATTCTGTCAGATAATTGGATGAAATGATGGCGACCTGAATTATCTGTATTGAAGTTATCTCTTATCCACTTATGGTGTGAATATTACTCCAGTGCTAAAGACGTGTGTCTCCTGTGTCCTGTTAGTTATCTAAAGTAGTCTATTTGTCTTAACCTTCAAACATGAGGTTTCCTGTTTTGGATCCAACGTCTGTCTACACTTGATAGTTACTCACTTTCTGTCACTCACAGGCATTCATAATTGAGGTTTTTTCCCCAGGCAGGGAATGTTGTTAGTGAGACAATAGGGAGCAGGAAAGCTCGGGGCCCTGAAGACCTTTCCCCTTTTCCACCCTGCCCCTTCAGTGTCGGCTTGTCCTCACGTCATCGCTGCAGATAACAGCGTGCAGGAGGGCCCGGAGACTCTGTATGTACTGCAGGGAGAATTTGTTATTCCCTCATCCCTGAAGAATGACAGCTCCCTATTGTTTTCATTCCTTCTCTCCTCCGCTGCCGTGACTCCTTTCCGTGCTCGCTTGGGACAGGATATGCGTTTTCTTATTTTGTTTCTACGGTCTGGGCGGTGTGATAGTGGTCATACAAAGGTGACATCGTTACCAGCAATCACTTTCTTAAACTCTGGACCCCCATTGGTTAATGTGGCTGTTTTCCCATTTTTTTCCAGTGTAAAATTCCATGTGTAACTTGACAGTCTCACAAAAACGTCAGGTTTTCTTACTGTATGTGTTATGAATGCTTTTTATATTTTAAGAGCACAACTATATGTGCCACTAATACCTAATTTCAGTAAAATGTAGTAAAGTACTTTATATTTACCTTCAAAGCCATAAGCAATAATAAATATCCATCTTCTAACACTTATCTGAGGTCGGGTCGGGAAGCAGGGACTCCCAGACTTCCATCTCCCCGGCAACTTTGTCCAGCTCCTCCCGGCGGATCCTGAGGCGTTCCCAGACCAGTTGAGGGACATGTCCATGCAAAGTGTCCTGGGTCTTCCCTAAGGCCTCCTACCGGTCGGATGTGCCCTGAACACCTCCATGTGGAGGGGGCTTCTCAGCTTATCTCTAAGGGCGAGCCTTGCCACTTTATGGACCTCATGGATCTTGTCCCTGGTTATGACCATAGGTGAGGTATAGGAACGGAGACCGATCTGTAAATTGAGAGCTCTTCACTACAACAGACCGATGCAGACGCCATACCAGTTCACCTGTTGCATTCTTCCCTCAAGACCCCCTTACCTCAAATAAGCATTTGAGGGCAATATTGGCTTACCCCTTCCTTGTCCTCCTGCAACAAAACAGCCTCGAATGCTTTGAACGATCGATGACCAGCTTTTTCCGCGAATACGCTTTTAAAATATACTAATAATCCAAGACAAAACAGTTACCACAAATGAGTCGTATTTTAAGATATAACTACAAACCTTTTGAATTTTATTCATTCATTCATTTTCTACCGCTTATCCTTACGAGGGTCGTTGGGGTTGCCGGAGCCTATCCCAGCTGTCTTTGGGCATGAATTGTTGTTTGTCTATATGTGCCCTGTGATTGGCTGGCGACCAGTCCAGGGTGTACCCCACCTCTCGCCTGAAGACAGCTGGGATAGGCCCCAGCACCCCCACAACAGTATCACTCGGATACTGTGAACATCCAGCAGCAACACAACATTTTGGCATGACTACTATTTTGATACTACTATTTTGACTACTACTGATCCACTACAGCACAGCAGCCCGGTGGTTAGCACACAGGCTTCACAGCTAGGAGACCCGAGTTCAATCCCACCCTTGGCCATCTCTGTGCGGAGTTTGCATGTTCTCCCCGTGCATGCGTGGGTTTTCTCCGGGTACTCCGGTTTCCTCCCACATTCCAAAAACATGCTAGGTTAATTAGCGACTCCAAATTGTCCATAGGTATGAATGTGAGTGTGAATGGTTGTTTGTCTATATGTGCCCTGTGATTGGCTGGCCACCAGTCCAGGGTGTACCCCGCCTCTCGCCTGAAGACAGCTGGGATAGGCTCCAGCACCCCCGCGACCCTCTTGAGGATAAGCGGTAGAGAATGAATGAATGAGTTCTCCTCCTATTTTGTGTGGAAGTGGTAACTTTTTGGCTTCTTATTTTGTCTTTCCCCATCCTCGGCCATCTCTGTGTGGGATAGGCTCCACCACCCCCGCGGTAGAAAATGAATGAATGAATGAATTAACCTAGCATGTTTTTGGAATGTGGGAGGAAACCGGAGTACCTGGATTCGCGGGGAGAACATGCAAAGTCCACACAGAGATGGCTGAGAATGGAATCGAACTTGGGTCCCTGAGCTGTGTGGCCTGCGTGCTAAGCACTTTCCACCGTGCAGCTAGCATTGTATTTTAGTGATTAAAAACAAGTGGATTAGCATGATACTGAATATTAAATATGTCTTTTATGTTTTTACGCCAATGGCCTATATTCTTCATCATGTAAGGAGGCACAGCTCACTATTCCCAAGAATGTATTCCATTCGGAATGTTTTTCCTGTCTACTGACAAAGGGCATCTAAAACCAAGGTTGATTGACAGTATGCGTGCTACATTTTCCATCGGCATCTATTTTTGTAGTAATGGCTGCAAACTGGGGTGGGGGGGTGGGGGGTAAGAGGGCGGTATGTGAGGTGAGGGCTGGGCCAACATGGAGTGGAAGTGTGCCCCCCCCCCCGGCAGCATTTATAAACATGGCCCCACTCGTCTCCTCACACTCTTTGTTTACATTACATACACTCTTGGTTCTCTCATAAGACCCACTTCAACCCCCTGAGTCTCCACTTCAGGTCACCTCCAAAAAATCTTCCTGTTTAGATCTTCCAAAGCGCTTGCCACCATTTCACCCCCAAACGTCATGTACAGCTCCAGCTACTCCCGGGCCAAGTTTGGCCTGGAAGCAAGGGAGCCTCTGCACAAACCGAAGGGGAAGAGCTGCGGATACTACTGGAGGATCGTGTTCTTCTTCTCCTCCCTCATCCAGTCCCTCATCATCGTCAGCTTGGTGCTCTTCCTCATCTACGGGCAGCCTGAGAAGTCAGCCGAGGAGAAGAGAGTGAAGGTGGGTGATATCTAACGACTAGATTTGACCTTTTTCCCGTCCGTTCCTGGAGCACAACCTACGATGCCAGCATCCATCTTTTAGTACCATTCCTGTCAGTGAGACTCCTGCCTTGCTCTCTCGTGCAGGAGCTGCAGATGGCTTTAAACACACTAAGCGAGAACAACTTCCAGCTGACGAAAGAGAAAGGAGAGCTGAGAGTTCAACTCGGGGCTCGCTCGGCTGAGAAAGCTGGTCTGGAGAAAGAACTGGAGAAGCTCAAGACTCAGGCCAACAGTACAGAGACGGAACTAAGAACGAAATTAGTAAGTGGCTTCATCATTATCGATATTGACCAATATTAATGGTCATGGTTTTATTTCATTTGAACGTGCCTCAGATTACACTTGAATGCATCACATAATCAGTTCACAGTTCCACATGTCCAAAAGGAGTAGGAAGAAGCAAAGCTTATTAAATCCTACCCCTCCATCTGCTACTTTTACAATCAGTAACTCTTACATTTGTTCACTTCCTGCTTTCATAATATAGTTTAAGTTTTTTTTTATTTTATTTTTTATTTTTGTCGAATCAGTTCCCAGTTCCACATGTCCAAAAGGAGTAGGAAGAAGCAAAGCTTATTAAATCCTACCTCTCCATCTGGTACTTTTACAATCAGTAACTCTTACATTTGTTCACTTCCTGCTTTCATAATATAGTTTAAGTTTTTTTTTATTTTATTTTTTATTTTTGTCGAATCAGTTCCCAGTTCCACATGTCCAAAAGGAGTAGGAAGAAGCAAAGCTTATTAAATCCTACCCCTCCATCTGCTACTTTTACAATCAGTAACTGTTACATTTGTTCACTTCCTGCTTTCCATAATACAGTTTAAGGTATTTAATTTACCTTGTTATTTTTTTGCATTTTATAGGCGAACTGTGAGAGGCAGATTGTGACAACACGGAGCACGGTGGTGCGATGTCCCACTCCACCCATTCCGCAACCTGCTGTGGTCAATAATGGAAGTATGTATTGCAGGACTGGTGGCCAGCCAATCACAGGGCACATATAGACAAACAACCATTCACACTCACATTCATACCTATGGACAATTTGGAGTCGCTAATTAACCTAGCATGTTTTTGGAATGTGGGAGGAAACCGGAGTACCCGGAGAAAACCCACGCAGAGATCGCAGAGGGTGGAATTGCACTCCGGTCTCCTTGCTGTGAGGCTTGTGTGCTAACCACTCGACCACCATGCAGCCTAAGAAGCCGTTAGTTAATTGCTAATATGAAAATGAATATAGAAGTGCATTGTGAAAAAAAATGCTTGGAAAACCTGGAAAATGACGGACTAATTTTCCAGTCAAAAAAAAAAAAAAGGTCAAATATTCTGGAAAGGGGCGAAGTGATGCTTTGTGGATTTTATTCCCTTAAAAGTTAAATAATGGCTGCTTTTGTGTGATCTCTGCAGACGAGCTGAGAACTTTGCAGAACCTCAACGCTCAACAGAAAGCCATGATAGATCTCATCGAGGCCAACTTCACCCAGATGGTCCACTTCCTGAGTCAGGCCAGGGACGACGCCCTTAGAGACAGAGACGTCCATCACCAGGATGCCATCGGTCTACGGAGACAAAACACCATGCTGGAACAGCAGCTCACCACATACACCAGGTACCGTGTGTGTGTGTGTGTGTGTGTGTGTGTGTGTGTGTGTGTGTGTGTGTGTACCATAACAGTAATAAAAACATTGTGTTGGACCAGGAAATGCAAAGAGGACTTTGCTCATTCTTTGGACGGGATCCAGACGGTGACCAGGGATTTCCTGAACAAAATCAACAACCTGTTCCCCCACCAGATGACCTTTCACCTCACCTGCGAGAGCCAGCAGGAGCAAATGGAGAAGATAAGAAGCAGCTGCACGAACCTGTCCCGAGACGTGGAGAATAAGTTTCAGCTGTATTTGGACAACGTGGGAAACAAGGTGAGTGCGTGGAAAACGTTTTTTTTTTCTGTGATGTGCGGTCTCGAAACTATCAAGGGCTTGGACGGTACGACTATGTTGCTACAACAGTCCTGTGTCAGGGATTACTGTGCATTCTAGTGCCAGAAAAGGACTTAATATGAGCTAGCTAACAATGGACGTCATGGGAAATACTTATTAGCCCTCAAAAAAAAATCCATAAAATGCCAACAGTGTTCCATTTACATAACTGACTTGTATATTAACCAAGCTACAGCAATTATTATTATTATTATTATTATTATTATTGTAGCTTTTTTTAGAGGGCTTAAATGATGGGCAAAATCCCCCCAAAAAGCGGAGTTCCCCTTTAAATTTACATAACTGACTTGTATATTAATCAAGCTACAGCTATTATTATTATTATTATTATTATTATTATAGCTTTTTTTAGAGGGCTTAAATGATGGGCAAAATCCCCCCCAAAAGTGGAGTTCTCCTTTAAATTTGCATAACTGACTTGTATATTAATCAAGCTACAGCAATTATATTATTAATTAATTAATTGTTAACATTATTATTATCATTATTATTATTATTGTTGTTGTAGCTGCTAACATGTAAAACGAAAGATGATCACAGCATGTAAATCAAACCATTATTTTTTTTTTAGAGGGCTTAAATGATGCGCAAAATCCCCCCAAAAAGTGGAGTTCCCCTTTAAATTTACATAACTGACTTGTACATTAATCAAGCTACAGCTATTATTATTATTATTCAAACCATTAGAGCTTGTTTGTCCCACAACCAAACCAGTTAAGAACCACTGATCAATAGCACAAACCAGTATGAATGTAAACGGTGTCAAACTTGCCCCTCGCTACACTGCGTTTCAAACATCGCTCCCTCGCTGTATTGCAGTTTTTCGCAAATTAATCGATTCATAAATGATCGTTGTTTTATGGTTTACTATGGCATATTTAAAAAAAATATTAAAAAGTTATTAAAAGTTATGTGTAGTAGTCCTGTCACTAGGTGTCAGTAATGTTACATTGATGAGACACGACATGAAAAAGAGTGAAAAAATTTCTCCTCGTTGCGTGTGGAAGTGGTAAATGTTTGCCTTCTTACATTATCCTTCTTCACCGATCCATTCGGAACACTTTCTTACGTTAAGAACAAATTGGAACCTCGCTAGTTAGCGGAGATGCAGTAGCCTGCGCATTAGTGTTGCGCAATGTTTGGGGGGGTGGCGTGGCTCAGCTGGTAGTGGGTTCGATCCTCCGTCCTGCTGTGATCATGTTGAAGTATCCTTGAGTGTAACCAATGTGGTGTAAATAAAAAATAATAGTGTAAAGGTGGCTATAGGGGTGTTATTTCATATCTGGAGAGCTCTAATCATGGTAAAAAAAAAACCAAGGGATGACTGAACATGTATGTATCCTTCTTACAGGTGGCTCAGATTCAAGCCCTGTCCAGTCGTCTGGAGGTACAGCACTCCCACCTGACCTCTGACCTGCAGCGGTGCGAACACAACCGCAGCGAGACGCTGGCCGAGACCGGCAAGCAGCTCCAACTCAAGCAGAGGACCCACGACGAGAAGGTTCTTCCCAACACATCCCGGTTTATCAGTCAGTTCCGCTGTATGCTAACACATGTTCATCCACTCAAGATGGAGAAGCTGCTGATTGAGCAGAGTCGGCTGAGAGAACAGAAAAAACTGCAAGAAGAGACTTTGGCCCTGAGGGAAAAGGAGCTGCAGACCCTGAGGGCATCGCCCAATTGTAAGGTATGCCACCTTCACCCGACCCGCGCTCCTCCGTTCGGGGAAGCGGGTGCATGACACCGTGGAGGTTATGTGCCGAGTCAGCATTCGGAGGAATTTGAGCGCGGCAGAAGCAGGAAGGATGGCCGTCCGAGATAACAAAAGCCCCAGAGTTGTCAAGGGCTTGGACGGTACGACTGTGTTGCTACAAACAGTCCTGTGTCAGGGATTACTGTGCATTCTAGTGCCAGAAAAGGACTTAATATGAGCTAGCTAACAACGGACGTCATGGGAAATACTTCTTAGCCCTCGCAAAAAAATTCCATAAAATGCCAACAGTGTTCCATTTACATAACTGACTTGTATATTAACCAAGCTACAGCAATTATTATTATTATTATTTTTATTGTAGCTTTTTTTAGAGGGCTAAAAAAAAGTGGAGTTCCCCTTTAAATTTGCATAACTGACTTGTATATTAATCAAGCTACAGCAATTATATTATTAATTAATTGTTAACATTATTATTATTATTATTATTATTATTATTATTATTATTATTATTATTGTTGTTGTTGTTGTAGCTGCTAAATGTAAATCAAACCTTTATTTTTTTTTAGAGGGCTTAAATGATCGGCAAAATCCCCCCAAAAAGTGGAGTTCCCCTTTAAATTTACATAACTGACTTGTATATTAATCAAGCTACAGCTATTATTATTATTATTATTATTATTATTATTATTATTATTGTAGCTGCTAACATGTAAAACGAAAGATGATCACAGCATGTAAATCAAACCATTATTTTTTTTTAGAGGGCTTAAATGATGGGCAAACCCCCCCCAAAAAAGTGGAGTTCCCCTTTAAATTTACATAACTGACTTGTATATTAATCAAGCTACAGCTATTATTATTATTATTATTATTATTGTAGCTGCTAACATGAAAAACGGAAGATGATCACAGCATGTAAATCAAACCATTAGAGTTTTTTAGAGGGCTTAAATACTTGAGTCCCAATGACATGCATTGTTAACCAGCTCATATTAACTCATTTTCACTCTTATAATGCACAGAAAAGGGAAAGGTCCGAGCGCATGGCATGCCCCGCATGTTTCATAAAGTCATATTCCGTAGGTTGGTGTCTTGAAACCTGGCGGAATGCCGGCGTTCCCGCAGCAGAACCGGCAAAGCGCAGCCAACTGGCCTGCCGTCGGAGTGCCGAGCATCGGCAGAACACAGACGGTAACTTACTTACTAACGGTAACCCGTTGATGTGAGATTCATTTTTAACCTTTTTCACTTCCAGGTGAGATGAAACGATACGTGGAATACTGGAATCTGCGGAAGACTCATTAAAAGTATTCGGCATTTCGGGCAAACCTAACTTTTGTTACTGTTTCAGTACTTTTTACGTATTTTGCTATGCACCAAACGGCACAAAAGTAGGCTTGTCGCAAAATTGGGACAAGTTTCCTCCCACATTCCAAAAACATGCTAGGTTAATTAGCGACTCCAAATTGTCCATAGGTATGAATGTGAGTGTGAATGGTTGTTTGTCTATATGTGCCCTGGGATTGGCTGGCCACCAGTCCAGGGTGTACCCCGCCTCTCTTGCCCAAAGACAGCTGGGATAGGCTCCAGCACCCCCACGACAGTATCACTCGGATACTGTGAACATCCAGCAGCAACACAACATTTTGGCATGACTACTATTTTGATGAAAAATATACTGAACCAGGGCTGCAAGGCGGCCGGGTGGTTAGTACACAGGTCTCACAGCTAGGAGACCCGAGTTCAATTCCATCCTCGGCCATCTCTGTGTGGAGTTTGCATGTTCTCCCCGTGCATGCGTGGGTTTTCTCCGGGTACTCCGGTTTCCTCCCACATTCCAAAAACATGCTAGGTTAATTAGCGACTCCAAATTGTCCATAGGTATGAATGTGAGTGTGAATGGTTGTTTGTCTATATGTGCCCTGTGATTGGCTGGCCACCAGTCCGGGGTGTACCCCGCGCCTCTCGCCCAAAGACAGCTGGGATAGGCTCCAGTGTATTGACTAGTATGTATTGACTTGTTTGTTACATGCAATATTGTACAAAAAAAACAAAGTCGAAAAATACTAAAACTGGTGCGTACAAAAAAAACGTACATATTTTTTCACCCGAAAGCCGAATATCGCTAACCTTTTCTGTGTCGGACATATCAACACACAGTAAAACCTGTAAATATATCGATTCACGCTCACTCTTTCATTCATTCTCATCAATTCTCATTTAGATTGATCAATCTTAAATGTTTCTGTATCTCAACTTTATGTAAAAACATGACAAAGACACTGGTGTAAATATTTCTATAAAGGAGATTTGCATTGTAATAAATTAAATGAACCACTAACCGTCTTGTTTGTGTTTCATGGAATTAGCAAGGTTTATGTTTCCTTTGGACCTCCATTCTTATTCCCCGACCAACTTCAATGTGTTCAGTACGTCAACGTACACTTTATGTTCCGTATATACGTACATGCATTGAGGCGATAAATGGACAGTAATTAGGATTAAGATTCATGCCCCTTTTTATAATATTCTACTGTCCATACGCGCCAAACTATTATGCAAACTCGAGTTTTATTGCTTCCCTTTCCTTTTATAAACACACAATGTTTGGAAGACACGGCTCAGTACTTGCATACAATGTGACTTGTCATGTGACTTTAATGGATAAATAATAACCGTTATCCTGTTAACGTTAACAATGTATTCCGTGGGACACGGGGGAACACTTACAATACCGTATATGACCTGGACATATTTTGGGACCCCCGCTACTTGACAATAAGGAGTAGAGTAAACGCAGCCTACAGTCAAATACTACAACCACCAGACAAAAACGACCGCACGGAATGTAGCAAGTAAGTCAACACACGACCAGAGGTGGAGAAAATCAGCTCAAGTAAGTCTCGAGTCACGAAGAAGTGTCTTGGAATATAAACACTGCATACTTTCTACTGCTCTCTGGTATTACTATATCTCACGTACTGTGTGGAAATATGGGGAAATGACTTTAAAGGTACATTTCACTCACTGACACTACTACAGAACAGGTCTAACGCTTCTAACAGTGCTACAGACAAGGTCCGTTAAGATCATCATTAAGATCATTATATATAATTATTATATTGTATTATATTAAAAATAATAATATATTAATTATATAATTAAAAAATATAATTCTTTTTTTTGTTTTACCATAAGTGTCAATATATGAGTCAAAAAATAAAAAAAAAGTATTTAAAAAAATGTTTTTGTTTTGTGATAAAAGTGTCAATATATAAGTCATAGTATTACAAGGTTGCTAGATTTTCAAAATATTAATTTTTTTCATTTCATGATAAAAGTGTCAAAATATGTCATACTATTACAAGGTTGCTAGATTTTCAAAATATTACATTTTTTTTGTTTGTTTTACGATAAACGTGTCAATATATAAGTCATAGTATTACAAGGTTGCTAGATTTTCAAAATATACATTTTTTTTCATTTCATGATAAAAGTGTCAAAATATGTCATACTATTATAAGGTTGCTAGATTTTCAAAATATTAAAAATTTTTTTTGTTTGTTTTACAATAAAAGTGTCAATATATGTCATACTATTACAAAGTTGATATATTTTCAAAATATAATATTTTTTGTTTGTTTTACGATAAGAGTCAAAATATGTCATACTATTACAAGGTTGCTAGATTTTCAAAATATTAAAAAAAATTTTTGTTTGTTTTACAATAAAAGTGTCAATATATAAGTCATACTATTACAAGGTTGCTAGATTTACAAAATATATTTTTTTTGTTTGTTTTACGATAAATTATCAATATATAAGTCATAGTATTACAAGGTGGCTAGATTTTCAAAATATTAATTTTTTTCATTTCATGATAAAAGTGTCAAAATATGTCATACTATTATAAGGTTGCTAGATTTTCAAAATATTAAAAAAAATTTTTGTTTGTTTTACGATAAAAGTGTCAATATATAAGTCATAGTATTACAAGGTTGCTAGATTTTCAAAATATTAATTTTTTTCATTTCATGATAAAAGTGTCAAAATATGTCATACTATTACAAGGTTTGTAGATTTTCAAAATATAAAAAAAAAAATTTGTTTGTTTTACGATAAAAGTGTCAATATATAAGTCATACTATTACAAGGTTGCTAGATTTACAAAATATATATTTTTTGTTTGTTTTACGATAAATTATCAATATATAAAAGTCATAGTATTACAAGGTTGCTAGATTTTCAAAATATTATTTTTTTTCATTTCATGAAAAAAGTGTCAAAATATGTCATACTATTATAAGGTTGCTAGATTTTCAAAATATTGAAAAAATTTTTTGTTTGTTTTACGATAAAAGTGTCAATATATAAGTCATACTATTACAAAGTTGATATATTTTCAAAATATAATTTTTTTGTTTGTTTTACGATAAAAGTGTCAATATATAAGTCATAGTATTACAAGGTTGCTAGATTTTCAAAATATACAAAAAAATTGTCTTATGATAAAAGTTTCAATATATAAGTCATACTATTACAAAGTTGCTAGATTTTCAAAATATAAAATTTTTTTTTTTAATTTTACCATTAAAGTGTCAATATAAAAGTCATACTATTACAAGGTTTATATATTTTCAAAAAATATATATAAAAAAAATATTTTTGTTTTACCATAAAAGTGTCAATATATAAGTCATACTATTATGAGGTTGCTATATTTTCAAAATATAAAACATATATATTTTTTGTTTTACCATAAAAATGTCAATAAGTCATACTATTACAAGGTTGCTAGATTTTCAAAATATATGTAAAAAATTGTTTTATGATAATTTTTTTATTTAGTTTTATGATATTTGTATTTTTTTATTTTTTGATATTTGATATTTTGCTATTTGAGGCAATATCTAAAAATAAAGTATACTTAGAGTTTTTGATGTGAAGGACAGTAAAGCCGCATTTAGCGTAGCATCCCCCCCCCCTTCTTGTGCTGTAATGAATCAAGGACATAAAAAGGCTGACAGAGCAAAGCGGGAAGAGGAAAACGTCGGAGCGCAGAGGAGACACGAACCACAAAGACAAAAAAAACACACACTTGTGTTGGCGTTGCCGCTCGGGCAAATGTCGTCAGCGACCACCGACTGGGGAAGAAGGGTGACCAGTTCAACAAAGAAACATAAATATTTGATCAAGGCCAGATTGACAGGGGAACAAAAGCCTAAACACTCATCGCCTTGAGAAGGATCCTTTCTCAAAGCCTAGGAGGAGACCTGCGTCAAACTCTGAGGCTGCATTTTTTTTTTTTTACTTGGGGTGTACACTGAGGTTCGATTCCTTATTTCCAAAATCTTCATTTTGTTTGTCTTCAGGTCCTGAAGCAGCAAAATATGCCCAGAACATCACACTACCACCGCCATATTTTACTATTGGGATGATGTTCTTTTTATGAAATGCGGTGCCACTTGTTTTATGCTAAATTTAAAGGGACACACACCTTCCCAACAACACACAAAGTAGTAGTGTTGGGCGGCGGTCAAGGGCGGTTGCCTGGGCGACCTGGTCTTCAGCGGCCAAATCTGGTTCTTGGGACATGGAATCCCGGACACCACACACTTTCTTCAGGTCCTGAAGCAGCAAAACATGCCCAGACCATCACACTACCACCGCCATATTTTACTATTGGTATGATGTTCTTTTTCTGAAATATACAAAATCTAGAAAATCTAGAAAAATCTAGAAAATCTAAATTTAAAGGGACACACACCTTCCCAACAACACACAAAGTAGTAGTGTTGGGTGGCGGTCAAGGGCAGGTGGGTGCCTGGGCGACCTGGTCTTCGGCGGCCAAATCTGGTTCTTGGGACATGGAATCCCGGATGCCTCCCTGGTAGGGTGTTCTGGGCATCCCCAGCCGGGAAAAGGCCCCGGGGCGGACCTAGGACACGCTGGAGGGATTATGGCCTGGGAACGCCTTGGTGTCCTCCCGGTGGAGCTGGAGGAGGTGGCCGGGGACCGGGAAGTCTGGGCTTCCCTACTAAGACTGCTGCCCCCAGCGACCCGGATAAGAGGAGGAAAATGGATGGATGGATGGACACACACTTTCTTCAGGTCCTGAAGCAGCAAAACATGCCCAGACCACCACACTACCACCGCCATATTTTACTATTGGTATGTTCTTTTTCTGAAATCTAGAATCTAGAGAATCTAGAGAATCTAGAGAATCTAAAAAATCCAGAAAATCAAAATTTAAAGGGACACACACCTTCCCAACAACACACAAAGTAGTAGTGTTGGGCGGCGGTCCCAACACACACTTTCTTCAGGTCCTGAAGCAGCAAAACATGCCCAGACCACCACACTACCACCGCCATATTTTACTATTGGTATGTTCTTTTTCTGAAATCTAGAATCTAGAGAATCTAGAGAATCTAGAGAATCTAGAGAATCTAGAGAATCTAAAAAATCCAGAAAATCAAAATTTAAAGGGACACACACCTTCCCAACAACACACAAAGTAGTAGTGTTGGGCGGCGGTCCCAACACACACTTTCTTCAGGTCCTGAAGCAGCAAAACATGCCCAGACCACCACACTACCACCGCCATATTTTACTATTGGTATGATGTTCTTTTTCTGAAATCTAGAATCTAGAGAATCTAGAAAATCTAGAGAATCTAGAAAATCTAAATTTAAAGGGACACACACCTTCCCAACAACACACAAAGTAGTAGTGTTGGGCGGCGGTCCCAACACACACTTTCTTCAGGTCCTGAAGCAGCAAAACATGCCCAGACCACCACACTACCACCGCCATATTTTACTATTGGTATGATGTTCTTTTTCTGAAATCTAGAATCTAGAAAATCTAGAAAAATCTCGCAAATCTAAATTTAAAGGGACACACACCTTCCCAATTTATGTTGAAGTCCTGCTTAACTGAGGCAAGTGAGGCGTACAGTTCTTTGGATGTTGTTGTGGGGTCTTTTGTGACCTCTTCAATGAGTCGCTGCGCTGCGCTCTGGGTGTAATTTTGATTAGCCAGCAACTCCTGGGAAGGTTCACCATCGTTCCATGATTTCGCCATTTGTGGATAATGGCTCTCACTGTAGTTTGCTGGAGTCCCAGAGCTTTAGAAATGGCTTTATTCATTCACTCATTCATTTTCTACCGCTTTTTCCTCACGAGGGTGACAGGGGGTGCTGGAGCCTATCCCAGCTGTCTTCTCATGAATGAGCTGTCACTCATGAATGTGAGTGTGAATGGTTGTTTGTCTATATGTGCCCTGTGATTGGCTGGCCACCAGTCCAGGGTGTACCCCGCTTCTTGCCTGAAGACAGCTGGGATAGGCTCCAGCACCCCCCGCGGTAGAAAATGAATGAATGAATGAATTAGCCTAGCATGTTTTTGGAATGTGGGAGGAAACCGGAGTACCCGGATGCACGGGGAGAACATGCAAACTCCACACAAAGATGGCTGAGGGTGGAATCGAACTTGGGTCTCTTAGATGTGTGGTCTGTGTGCTAAGCACTTTCCGCCGTGCAGCTAGCATTGTATTTTAGTGATTAAAAACAACAAGTGGATTGTGGATTATCACAATTTATTAGCATGATACTGAATATTAAATATGTCTTTTATGTTTTTACGCCAATGGCCTATATTGTTCATCATGTAAGGAGGCGCTGGGATAGGCTCCAGCACCCCTGCGACCCCCGTGAGGAAAAAGCGGTAGAAAATGAATGACTGAATGTTTCCAAAGGAGGGCAATACATTTTCTATCTTCTAATAAAGTTTCATTTAAAAACTGCATTTTGTGTCCAGTTGTTGTCATTGACTCGTGTTTTCAAAGAAAGTGAATCCAAGCCAAATCCAATTCCGCCTTGAATAGAATGACATATTTTTCACACCGGATAACAAGAAGAGAAAAACACATGGATGCAGCTGAAATCACATCTGCTTTTCCGACAAAAATCTTGATTCCGAGTGTGTGACCTTGCAGTGGTTAGCTGCTGCTGCTACAAATTTAGCCTGGTTGGACTCGGGGGCCTGATATTCACCGATCAAAGGCTTCTACATTGTGTTCTGAAACAGTGTGTGTGTGTGTGTGTGTGTGTGTGTGTGTGTGTGTGAAAGCTGTTACATCACATGGAATATTTCCACTTCCGACCAGTACTCCGGGGCTCACTTTATGATTCCAAATATTATTATTATGAACTATAACACAGAGAGCTGTAGTCCGCTTTGCTATTTACCGATACAGAAGTCTTTGAAGATGATATCCAGGATCTCCTCCGGTCCGATCTTTCCAGTGATGCGACCCAGGCTGGTGAGAGCCAAGCGGACGCCCTCTGCTGCCAGAGCAAGGTCGAGGTCACGGTATCTCTGGTACTGATCCAGGGCGGCGACGCACTGTTGCAGGTGGGCCCTGTGGCGAGCCTGGGTCAGGGTGGGGGCGCCAGACAGGGGATTTCCACACCTACAGTACATGGAAGGAAGTTTGATACTAAGCGAGTGTAATATGTGACCTTTTTTAAAAAATGATCCGTTTATAGCACAGGCGCCCTGCGGCATTTCTTCCTGCCGGGAGGATAGTTATATGAAATCTACTTACAGAACATAACAAGTATCAATATATAAGTCATGCTATTACAAAGTTGATATATTTTCAAAATATTTTTTTAACCATTAAAGTGTCAACATATAAGCCATATGTTTGCTATATTTTGAAAATATTTGTAAAAAGTTATTTTTAGTTTTACCATTAAAGTGTCAATGTATAATTCATACTATTACAAGGTTGCTATATTTTCAAAATTTATATATTTTTTTTGTTTTACCATAAAAATGACAATATATAAGTCATACTATTAGAAGGTTGATATATTTTCAAAATATATATATACAACATTTTTTTTTGTTTTACCATAAAGGTGTCAATATATAGTAAATCATACTATTACAAGGTTGAAATATTTTCAAAATGTAAAAAAATATATATTTTTTGTTTTACCATAATAGTGACAATATATAACTCATACTATTACAAGGTTGATATATTTTCAAAATGTAAAAAAAATGTTTTTTGTTTTACCATTAAAGTGTCAATATGTAAGTCATACTATTACAAGGTTGATATATTTTCAAAATATATAATTTTTTTGTTTTACCATAAAAGTGTCAATATATAAGTCATACTATTACAAGGTTGCTATATTTCCAAAATGTAAAAATATTTTTTTTGTTTTACCATAAAAATGTCAATATATAAGTCATACTAATACAAGGTTGAAATATTTTCAAAATGTATTTTTTTTTATTTTACCATTAAAGTGTCATATATAAGTCATACAATTACAAGGTTGAAATATTTTCAAAATGTAAAATTTTTTTTTTTTAGTTTTACCATAAAAGTGTCAATATATAAGTCATACTATTACAAGGTTGCTATGTTTTCAAAATACAAAAATATATATATTTTTTGTTTTACCATAAAAGTGTCAATATATAAGTCATGCTATTACAAAGTTGCTATATTTTCAAAATGTAAAAACATTTTTTTTTTAAGTTTTACCATAAAGGTGTCAATATATAGGTCATACTATAACAAGGTTGAAATATTTTCAAAATGTAAAAAAACATTTTTAAAAATTTTACCATTAAAGTGTCAATATATAAGTCATACTATTACAAAGTTGATATATTTTCAAAATATATATATTTTTTGTTTTACCATTAAAGTGTTAATATATAAATCATACTATTACAAGGTTGATATATTTTCAAAATGTAAAAATTTTTTTTTTTTTTTTTACCATAAAAGTGTCAATATATAAGTCATACTATTACAAGGCTGATATATTTTCAAAATATTATTATTATTATTTTTTCGTTTTTCGTTTCCAGGCCCAATACTAACAAGGACGAGTCCATTGAAACGACTGTCGTTGGCTGCCAGTAGTAGCCATTGTATCTTAAGACTGGTGTTTTGCAGCTATCTAGTCGAGAGCATGACCTTAAAAATGAAGGTGCTCATAATAACATAAGTCTGAAAACAGTAAGAGAGGAAAAATATAGCCTTCATCTTTGCGCTCTGAATGGATGCACCCGATGAATACAAATTGACTCACAGTGTCTTGACTCGGCAGTGCAGCGTCGTGAGGAAGTCTTGAAGTCCTTCATTCGTATGACAGGACATCACACACAGCGGCAGCCTGGAGATGCTCCCGAGTTCCCTTTTCAGCGTTTGTCTCTGCTCCTCCGGCAGCAGGTCCACCTTATTCAGGACCAGTAGGCACCTGTCGGACCGGAATGCTGGGATAGAAAAAGAAAAGCAAATACGACTGAAATACAACGCCTGCTAAACGACTAACGTGTCCGGCTAGCTACCCGCGTGGATGTCATCCTGGGGGGGCAGGACCCTTCCCAAGTGATCCTGAAGGAAAGCTGCAGCTTGCTGGACATCTGTGGGGAGACCGCTGCAGTCCACAACCACCAGAGTCAGATCAGCTTGTTCAACTCTAGACAACCAATATATGTAGAATACAGATTAGATGCTGCAATACATACATTACAATATGTAGTATACACGGTATTAGCAATAGTATACCTCTGTATCAAGTTGGCAAAACCATGCACTCTTTATTATCATCTGTGCATACTGTACTGTACTTATTTCACTTTAATATACAGTATCAAAATGATATCATTCATAAGAGTCCATTAGAACAAATCCACAGGAACTATACTCTACGTTTGCTTCCTTTGAGCAGCCGCTAGCCCCACCCCCTGGTGCATCTCCATCCCATGTGAGGGAGTAGCACCAGCAGCAGTAGCGGATGCGTGTACTTACCATGTCCTTCCTGTAGTGACCCAGGCCACAAGTTGCTGACCTGCTGCATGCACACAAAGTTCTTCTATAGAACACAAAGTGTCCGCCCTTCCTTGTACAGCCTGCAGCTCTCCTCGCCGCAAATGTTTTTTTGGTGATGTTATGCTAGTTAAATGATAATGTCGTTTTACAAACATAAAAGACTTATTTGAAAAATATTGGCATGTTTGGGGAATTCTGTATAACAAAGAACAGCTGACAAATCACATTCAAGCATGTCGGCTTGAATGTTAGTGGTAATGCATATGCCATTTAAATGGAACTTAGAAGGTAAAACTCATTTATTTTACATTAGCATTGAACTATAAGGTTTGTTTGGCAGGTAATGGACTGGTATAGTAATAGATGTAATGGTAATGGTTTTATTTCATTTTGAACATGCATCAGATTACAATTGAATGCATCACATAATCAGTTCACAGTTCCACATGTCCAAAAGGAGTAGGAAGAAGCAAAGCTTATTAAATCCTACCCCTCCATCTGGTACTTTTACAATCACTAACTGTTACATTTGTTCACTTCCTGCTTTCCTAATATAGTTGAAGTTTTTTTTTGTTGTTTTTTTTTTGTTTTCAGGTCAGCGTGATTAATCACTGCTATACACTGTATACAATTTTTAAATTTTTAAATTTTTAAATTTTTAAATTTTTAAATTTTAAAATTTTAAAATTTTTAAATTTTAAAATTTTAAAATTTTTAAATTTTAAAATTTTAAAATTTTTAAATTTTTAAATTTTTAAAATTTTTAAAATTAATTAATTTCTTTTTTATTTTATTTTTGTCACGTACCGAAGTATGAGGTGATATGAGCATCCAATGCCATAATGGGTACCATAGTAAGTGTCAATATAGTGATATATATAGCACATCATGACTGGTTCAAGACTCTTCATCCTTGTATTTAGCAAACAACAAACAACGAGTGAAGATTGCTTTTATAGTTATTAGCCCATATTTCCACACAATAAGTAAGATATGGTAGAACCAGAGAGCAATAAAGAGTGTGGAGTGATTTCTGATTGAGAACAAATTTTGCTTTGTTCGATATTGAAATATTTCTAGCCTTATTTCCTTATGTTGTATATTTGTAATATGAGGTTTCCAGCTCATATTTTCATATATTGTGATCCCCACGGTTATTTGCTAAATGTCTTTCTTTCCCGACACTTGCGGACCAAAGTAGCGTAGCGCATCCTGTTGGATCTCCATCTTTCTTCTGATTTTCTTTGACCAATGTGTTTAAAACATACCTCATGAGGATGTTGCGTGAACATCCCTTCTTCTGCGTGTCTCGTTAGCGGAGGACTAAGCGACGATGACGGGTGTGACAAGCGCTGCTATTCTTCCTCGGTGTAAACAAGGGAAGCGGCTGTCAGAAAAACGTCTCTCAATGTGTCCGTTCTCGACGTGCGGTGTTGTAAATACATCAAGGAAAGGTACCTCCTCATTAGGCAACCTCCTGGGAGTATTTTTGCCGTGTATTTATATCCCTGGCTCAGCAATACTGCAACTTCTGTCGGTTACAAAGCGGTCGGACATGCACAGGTTGATGTACAGAGGAAAACTAATGACTTATTTCTTCCTTTCTTTGTTTTTAGTTCACATCGACTGTTGGTCCGAGCCATAATTTGTTCCGTTAGCGGCTGGTATGAGCTGTAATGTCAACATTGTGCTACCTTTCACGAGCTCGACGGACCCCCTCTCTCTCCACCAGGTCCAGACTCTCTCTGAGGCCCGCAGTGTCACTCAAAAGTACAGGAAAGCCGCCGATGTCCAGAGCTGTCTCTACTACATCCCTGGTGGTTCCGGCGATGGGGGACACAATAGCTGCAGGTCGCTGGCCTAGATTTCAAAAACAATAAGACAATAACAACACATGGTATTCTATGTATTCTATATATTGAAGTCATGTTATGGAAATTTTTTCTACTTCCTCATCCTGCTATAAAGCCAACATCACTACCATATTTGGCAGCATTCAGTGTTTTTTTATAAGATGTCAACCAGAAGGACATATTTTTATTTTATATGCAGACTTTGCTGAATGAGCTACATCAAAATTCATTATGTTTTTTTAATGCGTGTTAAATATTCCAGGATCTCCTTTCATTACCAACAGTCTATTAATAGACTAATCATAATAGGAAATTCTGACAACTTTTGAAAAATAGGCCTATTATTGTAAACGGAAGCTGTCAGGAGACTATACAAGACCCCACTCGGGATAGTTTATGTAACACGATTCTAAATGCTTTCCGGATACATTATGCTAAACAAATGCAAGCTTGCAATATAAACAACACGTGTGTGATAACGTGGCATCATGAGACATGAGGTGGAGATTGAAGCCTGGAATAGTCTGGAATAGTCTGGAATAGAAAGTCAGAATAATGCATGGGTATCAGGCAGCAGGCACTGTATCGGGCATCCTGGAATTGTTTATGGATGTTGTATATGTAAAACATATGTTCAACTAAATGGATTGACTTTCTTACACAAAACAATAATGGTACGTTTTGAGTGACTGATCTAGTTTGTAGTTATTTTGTCCATCTTATACAGCTAAAAAAAATGGTTAGCAAACTATTACCCGAGGGAATGTTGACATGTTGAATATGACAAACATTCATTAGTTCATTCATTTACCCTCACGAGGGTCGCGGGGAGTGCTGGAGCCTATCCCAGCTGTCTTCGGGCGAGAGGCGGGGTACACCCTGGACTGGTGGCCAGCCAATCACAGGACACACATATAGACAAACAACCATTCACACTCACATTCATACCTATGGACAATTTGGAGTCGCTAATTAACCTAGCATGTTTTTGGAATGTGGGAGGAAACCGGAGTACCTGGAAAAAAACCCACGCATGCACGGGGAGACCATGCAAACATGTGAGGGTGGAATTGAACTCGGGTCTCGTAGCTGTAACCATTTTTTTGAAAAAATGGTTTTGATGAAAATGATGAAAAAAAAATGATTTAAAAAAACATATTTTTCATCAAAATAGTAGGCATGCCAAAATGTTGTGTTGCTGCTGGATGTTCACAGTATCTCAGTGATACTGTCGTGGGGGTGCTGGAGCCTATCCCAGCTGTCTTCAGGCGAGAGGCGGGGTACACACTGGACTGGTGGCCAGCCAATCACAGGGCACATATAGACAAACAACCATTCACACTCACATTCATACCTATGGACAATTTGGAGTGGCTAATTAACCTAGCATGTTTTTGGAATGTGGGAGGAAACCGGAGTACCTGGAAAAAAACCCACGCATGCACGGCGAGAACATGCAAACATGTCATGGTGGAATTGAACTCGGGTCTCGTAGCTGTGAGGCCTGCGTGCCAACCACTCGTCCACCGTGCAGCCAATATGACAAAGAACATTGAGTTTGACTTTGTATTATTATCGTGTATTTGTATCATACTTGAATGTGGCCCTACCAGGTAGCTATTGTAATGCTCATAAACACTGTTGTGGTGTGTCACTAATGGTGACAAGAAATACTACAGTAATGAAGTATTAGCAATATAAGTTAAAAATATGTTTTACTTTGGTGATAACAGGTAAATTCTACTTTCTTTCCCGGCAAATACTGCTACTGTGTAATCTTATTACCCCCCTCATGGTCTTGGTGTGTGCGGCTTGTCTTACAGAGCACGTTGAGGAGGCTGCTCTTCCCAGCGTTGGTGGCTCCCGCGATGACCACCTGCACGCCGCTACGTAGTCGTTCGCCCCTTCTCTCATCCTGTAGGTGTCGCGTCATCTCGCTTTGCAGATCACGGACAATTCTGTCAACTGTGTGGGTGGGAAACACAGGAGTAGGACATGATGGCGGTATCGTAAAATATCGTAAAATAAAAATAAAAAACTTCACTGTCTGCCACCATTTGTCTGACAAAAAAAAAAAAAAACACCCGGGTCACATTCTGTCTTTTCCCGCATGGGATTCATAGGAAAATTCTGCAAAAATAATTTCTAAAATTCTGTAATAACTCTCTATAAGTTAATTAATCATCATTAATCATTAATTTTCTACACCGTTTAATCCTTATTAGGATCGCAGGGGTATGTTTGGAGCCTATCCCGGACCCTGGGCGAGACGTGGTGTACACCCTGGACTGTCCGTCAACCACAAAGCACATATGGACAAATTCAGTCATTCATTCATTCATTCATTCATTCATTCATTCATTCATTCATTCATTCATTCATTTCATTTAGTTTCATTTAGACATTTTTCAAGGACATTAAATAATTTTGAGATTTTTGCCTTTAATTTGTTCATCCTGATTAAACACAGGACTAATATTTTAGGCAAACAAAAATATTTTTATTTTAATATTTTTAATATATTTTCATATAAATATTTTATTTTAATTATTCACTTATATCACATACAATTGTATGGGATATAGCAAAATTAAGTCAATCCATTCATCTATCTATTTTCTATGCCGCTTATCCCAACTTGGTTCACGGGTATGCTGGAGCCTATCCCAGCTGTCTTTTGGCGAGAGGCGGGGTACACCCCGGACTGGTTGCCAGCCAATCACAGGGCACATACAGACAAACAACCAAACAACCAGTGGCCGATTAACCTAACAACGGGGAGAACATGCAAACTCCACACAGAGATGGACAAGGGTGGAATCGGACTCAGGGTCTCCTAGCTGTGTGGCCTGTGCACTCACCATTTGTACATCGTGCAGCCTGTATGTCATTCATTCATTTTCTACCGCTTGTCCTCACGAGGGTCGTGGGGGTGCTGGAGCCTATCCCAGCTGTCTTCGGGCGAGAGGCGGGGTACACCCTGGACTGGTGGCCAGCCAATCACAGGACACATATAGACAAACAACCATTCACACTCACATTCATACCTATGGACAATTTGGAGTCGCCAATTAACCTAGCATGTTTTTGGAATGTGGGAGGAAACCGGAGCATAGGAAGAACATGCAAACTCCACACAGAGATGGCCGAGTGTGGGATTGAACTCGGGTCTCCGAGCTCATATGGACAAATGAATCCATAAATGACATTGACTACGCCTTTGTACAGTAGTGACAAAGTTAGAATACTTTTGTCCTTCCCCTTTTGTGGCCTGCTTGCACGTGGCAAAGGAAGGAATTTGTGCCAGGCTTACTATTTTTAAACGGGCGTCTATTATTATTTGTACCTCTGAGGGGGTGAGCCCACATTCCGTGCCACCAAAACAAAACAAGAGTTCCCAGGCTGTATTGTGTCGAAACTTGACAACATCTGATGGCTTGAAAAAGATCTGCAAGTGCCAGACAGTAGGCGACACTCTGGGGAGACGTCCCTCACACACACACACACACACACACACACACACACACACACACATGGGAAACCTGTGCGGAGAAAGACTGTACCGCTGGCAGTACTATTCCTGAGCACTGTAGCAGGTTGGCCTTTGAAGGCAACGCAAATGCCTCCACTGTCCCGCTGCTCTTCCCTCCACCACTTCCTAAAAGGAAGCTGTCTTTTGAACAGTTTGATGTCTATGGCTTCTCCCCGCGGTGCAGCAAACGCACACGATAGCCAATTGAATATCTAAACAGGAAAAGCCAGCCTGACACCCCTCTCCCTTTGGGAGTAACAGAACCCTCGGACCCGAATGCTTTCCTCTGAAGCCCCTGGGGAACACTGTCCTGTTTTTTTAAAGCATACACACACCTTTGTTTAAGACTCCGTCCTCAATAAGCTCATCCTCACTGAAGTCTATGAAGGCTTCCACGTGGGCGAGACACTGCAGAGACATAAGAGGGGAGAAAAGGGAAGAAGCTGGCATCAATCAGCAGCTCTTGAATCCGGTGACTTTACAACGGAGCTACTGATTACCGCTTACAAAAAGTGTTTAACAGTAATTACTTGATGGATAATAGAAGGTGCTGGGGCCACTCAGGGGCCAGGTGGGTTGACTGGCGGGGTTGGTGGTGTGCTTCAGCAATGTCCTGGGGTTTTGCTGGGGTGTCCGATGTTCCCCCTCTTCTTTTGTTGTTTGTCTTATGTAAGATTCTGGGATTATTCATTCATTCATTCATTCATTCATTCATTTTCTACCGCTTTTTCTTCACGAGGGTCACGGGGGGGTGCTGTGGCCTATACCAGCTGTCTTCGGGCGAGAGGCGGGGTACACCCTGGACTGGTGGCCAGCCAATCACAGGGCACATATAGACAAACAACCATTCACACTCACATTCATACCTATGGACAATTTGGAGTGGCTAATTAACCTAGCATGTTTTTGGAATGTGGGAGGAAACCGGAGTACCCGGAGAAAACCCACGCATGCACGGGGAGAACATGCAAACTCCACACAGAGATGGCCGAGGGTGAAATTGAACCCTGGTCTCCTAGCTGTGAGGTCTGTGCGCTAACCACTAGACCGCCGTGCCACACATTCTGTGATTATATGTGTGAAAAAAAAAAAAATCAAATATTGAATTGCTAACTGCTATAGCGTGGAGAAGGGGTAGGGTTTAATAAGCTTTGCTTCTTCCTGCTCCTTTTCAGACATGTTTAGTAATGAGGTGTTGTGTGTGTGTGTGCATGTATGTATGTGTATATATATATATATATATATATATATATATATATATATATATATATATATATGTATATATGTATATATGTAGATATGTGTGTATGTATATGTATGTATGTGTATCTACATATACAGTAAAGTCTCGTTATATCGATATCGGTTATAACAAATTACTACTTATTACGATACTATTTTCATTTCCCGGCAAATTTCTAGTCTTTTAAGATATAATTAGTTCCGTTAGTACGATACCCGGTTATTATGATAATCCGGTTACTACGATGCCCTTTTCATCTCCCGCCAGCCAATTTGGTCTGCTTATATCGATACAAAAGCAGCTTAAATCAATCTTTGCTTAAGGATTTCAATACCAAAAAAAGAACACGGCGAACGGCTGCTTCCAGTCAACTTTATTTTTCACACTTCCACCACCAGAGCGCAGCACACACTATATATATACTATAGAACAATGTCGAGTGCATTATTACCCACTTTTAATGCAGTTCGGCGCAGAATCGGATATATGGATAGTCCGGTTATATCGGTATTTTTTCCGACTCCCGAGAATATCAATATAACGAGACTTTACTGTACATATATATAAATAGATATTGTAAGTGTATATGTGAGAAAGAATAATGTAACATAGTATGCATGTCTGAAATAAATTAAGAAAAGAAAGAAAGAAAAGCAAAATATAAAATTTAACGTCTTCCAAAGCTTGTTTTGGAAGCAAAATCTAGATGAAGGAAAACCACTTCCACTATATCACAAATCACTATCTTGACTGGCATTGGCGGAACACACACAATAGTAGTATAGCTGAAGAAAAACAGGAAGCCTCATAGTCCCATACTCAAATCCATACACACATGCAGGAATTTTGCCAGTGGTTAAAAAAAAATGGCATTGTTTGTCGAAATAAGTCAGCCAAAGCTTCACACATTGTACTCGTGATTTATCGCATTCCCAGAAGTCTGAAGTCCGAAAATAAAGAAAGCTGCTACTAAGAAAATGGCAGAAAAAAAGACTCAGGAAGTTCCTCAAGGAAGAACACCTGGTGGACCAGTTGGTCACATCTGGTGCAATAGCATTGCACAATCACAGGAGGACTTGGCCGGAATCCATGAAGGTCATCCACATGGCGAGAGCTGCTTCATGGAAAGTATGGAAAGTCAACTTACCCGTTTCAGTTTGTGACTCCAGCCCTGATAGAGACGGCCGAGTTCTCCTGACATTTGCCTGAGCGCCTGTCGCCTCTGGGCCTCTGTCTCGGCGTGGATCAGGTCCCCGAGCCCCTCCACCTTCAGGAAGCATCACAGGGGCTTTAGATGTTTAGTTTATATTAAAAAAATCATAATGGTAAACATGGGTGGCACGGCGGTCTAGTGGTTAGCGCGCAGACCTCACAGCTAGTGAGGAAACGGGTGCCTTTTCTTTAGCAGCTTTAGCATTCTTTAACTCATCACACAGCAATTTAACATTCAAAATGTATACCTGACAAATATACAAACATTCGCCAATATGACTGAAAAATACAATACTCATTTAGGGCTGCACGGCGGACAAGTGGTTAGCGCACAGACCTCACAGGTAGTTCGGAAACGGGTGCCTTTTCTTTAGCATCTTTAGCATTCTTTAACTCATCACACAGCAATTTAACATTCAAAATGTATACCTGACAAATATACAAACATTCGCCAATATGACTTTAAAATGAAAAATACAATACTCATTTAGGGCTGCACGGCGGACGAGTGGTTAGCGCGCAGACCTCACAGGTAGTTCGGAAACGGGTGCCTTTTCTTTAGCATCTTTAGCATTCTTTAACTCATCACACAGCAATTTAACATTCAAAATGTATACCTGACAAATATACAAACATTCGCCAATATGACTTTAAAATGAAAAATACAATAATCATTTAGGGCTGCACGGCGGACGAGTGGTTAGCGCGCAGACCTCACAGCTAGTGAGGAAACGGGTGCCTTTTCTTTAGCATCTTTAGCATTCTTTAACTCATCACACAGCAATTTAACATTCAAAATGTATACCTGACAAATATACAAACATTCGCCAATATGACTTTAAAATGAAAAATACAATACTCATTTAGGGCTGCACGGCGGACAAGTGGTTAGCACGCAGACCTCACAGCTAGTGAGGAAACGGGTGCCTTTTCTTTAGCATCTTTAGCATTCTTTAACTCATCACACAGCAATTTAACATTCAAAATGTATACCTGACAAATATACAAACATTCGCCAATATGACTTTAAAATGAAAAATACAATAATCATTTAGGGCTGCACGGCGGACAAGTGGTTAGCGCGCAGACCTCACAGCTAGTGAGGAAACGGGTGCCTTTTCTTTAGCATCTTTAGCATTCTTTAACTCATCACACAGCAATTTAACATTCAAAATGTATACCTGACAAATATGCAAACATTCGCCAATATGACTTTAAAATGAAAAATACAATAATAATTTAGGGCTGCACGGCGGACGAGTGGTTAGCGCGCAGACCTCACAGCTAGGAGACCCGAGTTCAATTCCACCCTCGGCTATCTCTGTGTGAAGTTTGCATGTTCTCCCCGTGCAAGCGTGGGTTTTCTCCGGGTACTCATGCTAGTACCTAGTAACATGCTAGGTTAATTGGCGACTCCAAATTGTCCATAGGTATGAATGTGAGTGTGAATGGTTGTTTGTCTATATGTGCCCTGTGATTGGCTGGCCACCAGTCCAGGGTGTACCCTGCCTCTTGCCCAAAGACAGCTGGGATAGGCTCCAGCAGCCCCCGCGACCCTCATGAGGAAAAAGCGGTAGAAAATGAACGAATAATGGAAAACATGTCCACCATACATTTATGTATGTACATTTATGAACTGACGAAAATACTGAAAAAAAAAAAACGATATTTTGTGTTTCTCATACCGGGTTGTTTTTGCATAACTGCAGTGATCAGTTTGCATGTTTTCACTCGCTGTATTTAACCTACCTCTGTTAGGCCAAGTTTCCCTGCTTGAAAGGCTCTACGCGTGAACTCCCCAGCCTCAGCAGGCCTCATGCCGGGCACACTTCCTGAGAAACAAACACATACAGCATAAAAGTATGATACACAATCATAGCCTGGTGTCTTAAGCATGGTTTACATGAAGGGATTCTGCGGTTGAGAGTTTATGTTTTATTAGTTTCAACATCAACTTTATATCGATTATCAAGAGAACTATACTGTCAAACCACAATCCCAGTCTTAAAATACAGGAAAATATTATATTTTATATGTATTTTTAATTAGAAACATAAAATAATACAGATATCTTTTTGTAGAAACCATACACTGACTGGTGCACAGTGTCCTTCATACAATACTGCTCTCTAGAGCACAAAAGAAGGAAATGCAGTCAAATGCTGCTAAAACCTGAGAAGGCCCACTACAGCATGGACATTCAGTCATTCATTTTCCACCGCTTATCCTCATGAGGTTCGCGGGCGTGCTGGAGCCTATCCCAGCTGTCTTCATACTTATGGACAATTTGGAGTCGCCAATTAACCTAGCATGTTTTTTGGAATGTAATGGTAATGGTTTTATTTCATTTGAACATGCGTCAGATTACAATTGAATGCATCACATAATCAGTTCACAGTTCCACATGTCCAAAAGGAGTAGGAAGAAGCAAAGCTTATTAAATCCTACCCCTCCATCTGGTACTTTTACAATCAGTAACTGTTACATTTGTTCACTTCCTGCTTTCCATAATACAGTTTAAGGTTTTTTGGGTTTTTTTTTTGTCACGTACCGAAGTACGAGGTGATATGAGCATCCAATGCCATAATGGGTACCATAGTAAGTGTCAATATAGTGATATATATAGCACATCATGACTGGTTCAAGACTCTTCATCCTTGTATTTAGCAAACATCAACTGCTTGTATTGTTTCTTGAATTGGCTCATCGTTGTGCATTGTTTGATTTCCTTACTCAATCCATTCCATAGTTTGATTCCACATACTGAAATGCTATGGCTAGCATAACGTAGTCCTAGCATAGAAGTGTTTCAAATGTACTTCTTCCCTGAGATCATATTTCTCCTCTCTTGTAGAGAAGTATTGGATGACATTTTTAGCTAATTGGTTAAGTATTTGTGATTTTAGAAATAAGGAGTTAGTATGTTCTCTGTAGGCGGCATTATGAATTATCCTTACTGACCTTTTTTTGCAGTACATTTAGTGAGTGAAGATTGCTTTTATAGTTATTAGCCCATATTTCCACACAATAAGTAAGATATGGTAGAACCAGAGAGCAATAAAGAGTGTGGAGTGATTTCTGATTGAGAACAAATTTTGCTTTGTTCAATATTGAAAATATTTCTGGCCACCTTATGTTGTATATTTTTAATATGAGGTTTCCAGCTCATATTTTCATCTATTGTGATCCCCAGAAATTTATTTTCCTTCACCCTTTCAATGTCTACACCGTGGGAGAAAACCGGAGTACCCGAAAAAAAAAAACCCATGCACAGGGAGAACATGCAAAATCCCAGGTCTCCTAGCTGTGTGGCCTGTGTGCTACCCACTCAACCACCGTGCAGCCTACATGTATCATTATTAGTCACACTAACTTCTGGTCAGAGAAGTCACATATATATTATTAATTGATGTTGAATCAATGTAACAACAATAAACTTCAATCAACTTATATGAAAATATAATACTCCAACTGGAGACAGAAACATTACCGAGCGCCTGTAGGACAGCAGCAGTCACAGCGGGACCTCCATGGATGTGGAACTCAACACTATCCTCTCCGGTGAAACTGTGGGGAGCTAAAATCATGACCGGAAAACACACAATTGTCAAAAAACACTACATCATTTAAATAGAATACAATCTAGGTTCCCAAAGTGGGTTATGCGTACCCACGGGGGTACGCCAATTGGCGCCTAAGACTCACAAATATGAATAAGGCTTACTATAAGACTGCATCATGGCACTGATAAACGATGAATCTTAAGCACCTGGGAACCAGAGGACAAGGCCACGGTCCAGCACCTCTTTAGAGTAGGGGTGTGTGATGCTCCTTAACAGGGCAGTGCGTGGAGCAGGTAGGTTGCGCATCTGGCCGGCCATACACCTGAGAGCTGAGGTGGATGCAGGTCCACTGATGCGAACCACAGCAACCCCACACTTGCCATGGCCGGATGATAATGCAAAGATAGTTTCAGCATCAACCGATGCAGGAGGAACTCCATCACACAGGTGTCGGAAGAGTGTAGTCCAACGGCTGGAAGAAAGGAATGGCGAGATATTATAATTGCATACATTGAACAGTGCTTGGGCGGTACGGCGGTCTAGTGGTTAGCACGCAGACCTCACAGCTCAGAGACCAGGATTCAATTCCACCCTCGGCCATCTCTGTGTGGAGTTTGCATGTTCTCCCCGTGCATGCGTGGGTTTTCTCCGGGTACTCCGGTTTCCTCCCACATTCCAAAAACATGCTAGGTTAATTGTTGACTCCAAATTGTCCATAGATATGAATGTGAGTGTGAATGGTTGTTTGTCTATATGTGCCCTGGGATTGGCTGGCCACCAGTCCAGGGTGTACCCCGCCTCTCGCCCCAAGACAGCTGGGATACCCTCGTGAGGAAAAAAAGCGGTAGAAAATGAATGAATGAATGAATGAACAGCTACACACACAGCTAGAAGATACGGGTTCGAGCCCCGCTTTGGTATCTCTGTGTGGAGTTAGCATGTTCTTCATGTTGGGAACTTGTTTTTGTGAGATGGCTGGTATAGTTAAGTTTCTGAAGTAAAAAAAACATGACATGAAACACAAACCTTGAAAGTGCGTAGACAGTTCTCCGCATTCCATGATGTATGGACGGTAGGAGCAGCATCTTGTTTTTCGTGTAAAAAACTCAAACTCATTCATTTCCTTTTTGCTTTCCATGACATTCTGACGTCGTCTAAGTAGAACGCCACATGGTATAGGTATGAGTGACGGTATTTCAACGATGGAAAGTAAAAAAAAACACACAATAACTATTCATCTATTAATAACAAGGGCAGGACTGCAGAGGACAAAAAACGTGGACGTGCTAATGTTACTCCATGTTTACATTTCGCTCGATGAGACGAATGGCTTCCTTGTCGATTGTGATTGGTTCATTTTCATCAACGGTGGCAAATATTGAAAACCCATTCGTTCAATAAGCCCGTCAATCCAAATAAATCCCGCCTACTGTGCGCCTTTCTTTTCCTTCCGTGCTCTTTTGTGTTCCTCACTATCGGTCCATATAATTCAAACATATATATATATATATATATCGATATATACAATTTATATATATGGGAACCTAGATTGTATGCTATTTAAATGATGTAGTGTTTTCCATATATATATATATATATATATGTGTGTGTGTGTTTATATGTATATATACATATGTGTATATATATATATATACACATACATACCGTATCTACGTGTGTGTTTGTGGGAGGGGGGGTTCGACTATATAATGAGACAGACTCAATATCAATATAATAAGCCATTCTGGTCAGAAGCTGATTGGGAATTGTTATTGTAGTCGATAATTAGGAACCCACCTGATTGGTTGGTTTATTGGATATGTAATTAATGTTTCTGAAAAAAAAAAAAACAAACAGATTTTGTGTATATATTTATACTGTTATATTTTGTATTTTCATTTTTAATAGATGTGTCTGCACCAACTTCACCACAACAAATTCCTAGTATGTGTATGATCATACCTGGCAATAAAACTATTTCTGATTCTGTAGCATAATTTATGCAGAACTTGAAAACATAACAAAATCCATGTGTCCACTGATGTGTGGGACCACCAGTATTCATAACTTCAGAATAAATCAACCCAAGCACAACCGCTGCTTACCATTGATGCCACGGTGAAGAACCATACAAGGTAGAAGGTTCGCCTGCTTGACTACACTGTAAAATACATCATTCAGTGTGTGTATATTGTGTCCACGACAAAGATAAATGGCCTTAGGCCCAGGAGCCATCTACACCCTGGGATGTCAATAATTTATAGCTGCTCATTGTGTGCACAGAGCAGGGCAACTGTCACCCAACAGCTGCTGCTCATCAGCATTGTGCACACATCTTTGTCTACAAGCACTATTTATGATGAGCCGACATCACAAACGTATATGCTTTTTGGAAGTGAATATAAAAAGTATCAGCTGACAACCACCGGTGCTTGTTTTGAAGGGTATTGGTTTACATAAGGTGTCAACTTGCTATAACTAACCTTTGTTTGCTTTTTATGAAAGGGACAATGTCTTCTAGCTTGAGTAAACAGTACACTGTGTCCTGTGCATGTTCGATTATAATAACATCAGCAGTATGTGTAATGTATCCTCACATTTTCAATATTATACTTTTCAGATGTTGACTCAATCTAAATGACACATTTATGGCATGGTAAATTGATTTCATATTTCCCAGTTAATTATCATCATTTTTCCTCATTACTTGGCCTAATGTGGTGAATTGTCCTGAGGTGTGTGTGGCCCAGCCCCCTCCACTTCCCTTTGTCCCTCCCTTGTAGGGGTGGGCGATACTAAATATTTTGTCAACGCTCTGATACCAAGTAAATACAAAGGCAGGCTCACTGAGACCGATACGGAAAATGATAATAATGTGATATCACTTTAGTTTTTTTTTATTAATTATTTGGGCAAAAATAAGTATTCACAGCAAAAAAAATAAATAAACACAACTTAATTTTGCTGCCATTTTTCAACATCTACAACATGATGTCTTCCAACATTACTGCCATGAAAAATTTGATTTGATATCTGAAAGGGGGCGCAATCGTGATCTGGGTTGCTTTTTTCTTCTTCAATGGAACGAGGTGACAAGCTTCAGGTTGTGCAGGGGTGTCAAACGGCAAATGGGATTGTGGTTCTCAAATTTTTTTTTTTGCCTCACTCCCATTTCTTTTTTAATTTTGAAGCTCTAGCTCAGGGGTCTCAAACACACGGCCCGTGGGCCGAATGTGGCCCGCAGGACACTAGTTTGAGGCCCCCCGCCTTGATATGAAAGTTTAATGATAGTGCGGCCCGCATAAGTTTGATATGGATGCTGTATGGTATCATGTACCCAGAAAAAATTATTACGTTTGATTAATGTTCATGTTAAAGGTTAAATAACTGTTAATAGTTATCCTCCCTATCCGTGTGGAAGTGGTAAGTTTTTGGCTATTTAAGTTTAAAGGAAATAACATGAAGGCTACCGTTTAGGTTGCTAGCTCTCTAGTTTGCGAGTTAGCATGTGTCTCAAGACCCTGCAGTTGCGCAATATGTTGTAAATAAAAAAAGTATAAATGTGACAATGGTTGTGTTTTGTCATGTCTACAGGGCTCTAATAATGCTTTGTTCATTTTAATTAAAAAAAATAATAATTTGTCTATCCACCAACTATATGTGCTTTCTTAAGTTTTTATTATTTGCCGTTTTATTATTACTATTATTATTATATTTATTACTGATTGATTGATTTTCTTTATTCTTGATTTGTTTATTTATTTTTCATCTTATTTTGTGTAGAAAAATAAAAATTAAGATATTTGAGAACAGTGGAATGTTTTATCAGAGCTTTTATTGTAGAAAATCAGAACCAAAGCAAAGTTTATTAATTTTTCTGTTTTTAATAAATGCGTTTTTTTTTTTTTTTTTTTGAAAAACCTGATGCGGCCCAGTCTCACCCAGACCTGAGCTCCAGTGGCCCCCAGGTAAATTGAGTTTGAGACCCCTGCTCTAGCTAGAACCTTCATAAGATCCAACTGTGCAACTAATTATTGCCATTTTTAAAATTTTGATGAACAATATTAGCACTGTAGCATTATGAAATGAAATACAAAAAAAACAGAAGATAACTGAAAAGTTCCAATCTCATGCCATACAGATATCACACTGTTATCGACATCGATAATGTGATCGATCCTCCCGCCCCGACTCCCTTGTAGTCATCGCTGGGTCGCTCTTACATGGAGCCACGCATCCTGCTCCACACTCCCACCGCGATGATCCACTGCTGCACCATCTCAGACAACCTTCACTTCACTTTCACTCGCCTTCAACCGCTAAGTCCACCACCGCTCCGTTCCCATGCTCCGCACTCATCCTGAGATGCGACATCCCTGCTCGATCTCCCGGAGAATAGCCTGATCTCGCGTCGCTCCTCGCGGGTAAGAGAGCATGCCCGACGCGGGGACGCCTGGCGCAGCAGCCGGTGGTGGTGGTGGTGGCGGCGGTGCGGCCGCGGTCAGCGACGGACCTGAGAGCGGTCGCCACCGACATCGAACGCAGCAGGGAGATGCGGAGAGGCCGGAGTCGTCCGCTGCCCCGCCGCAAAGCTCCTCCGGTGTACTGGGTGAGTGTGACTGGGACGATGGAGGGGGAGTGAGCAGGTGGATTGTGGGATGGCTGGAAACGAGACGGTGCACCCTTCTTTTGTCTCTACCATGCTGTCTAAAATTAGCATCGGATCAGACTACACGACTATAAATAATGACTTTCACCTGTTTATGTCGCTGCTACCTTTTTACACGTCCCCTTTTACACTTTGTTAAACGGACATTCAGGGACATAGTCTGCCTTTGACCTTCTGGTGTCTGTTATTGTGTTTGCCTCATGGCTACACAAAAGACTGTTTCCGTTGCATTTATGGGCTACATGGGGCTAAGCTTATTCTAAAAGGGTTTTTGTTTTCATTGTACCGTAATTGTGAGCTTTTTCATCCCTTCCTGGTAACCAAGATGTTGATGAACTTCATGATGTCATCCAGGGATTTCTTAACTATGCACTGACTGGCTGCTCGTCTCTGCTGCTGTTGCTGCTTCCGTGCAAGTCGCTACGCTATTGGACGGCAGTTTAAGTGCAGTATGTTTACAAACATTACGTATATTCACTATGTGGCATGGGCGTTCATTCAATAAATATTCATTTTCTACCGCGTACCCTCAAAAGGGTCGCCGGCGTGCTGGAGCCTATCCCAGCTGTCTTTAGGCAAGAGGCGAGGTACACACTGGACTGGTCGACAGCCAATCACGGGGCACATATAGACAAACAACCATTCACACTCACATTCATACCTATGGACAATTTTGAATCGCTAATTTACCTAGCATGTTTTTGGAATGTGGGAGGAAACCGGAGTACCCGGAGAAAACCCACGCATGCACGGGGAGAACATGCAAACTCCACACAGAGATGGCCGAGGGTGGAAGGAATCAAACTCGGGTCTCCTAGCTGTGAAGCCTGTGTGCTAACCACCCGGCCGCTGTGCAGCCCTGGTTCAGTATATTTTTCATCAAAATAGTAGTCATGCCAAAATGTTGTGTTGCTGCTGGATGTTCACAGTATCCGAGTGATACTGTCGTGGGGGGTGCTGGAGCCTATCCCAGCTGTCTTCAGTCGAGAGGCGGGGTACACACCCTGGACTGGTGGCCAGCCAATCACAGGGCACATATAGACAAACAACCATTCACACTCACATTCATACCATATAAGTATAGTTACACAGCATAAATCCTGCACAGTGACTTCCTGTTCAGTGCAAAGTAAGCATCTATTAAGCATGCCAGTAATGTAGTCCGATCAGCATAACAACGTTAATAATAATAATAACAATGTCGTTGCAGCTTGGTTAATATGGCAGAAGTATAGTTACACAGCATAAATCCTGCACAGTGACTTCCTGTTCAGTGCAAAGTAAGCATCTATTAAGCATGCCAGTAATGTAGTTCAATTGGCATAACAATTTTTATAATAATAATAATAACAATGTCGCTGCAGCTTGGTTAATATGGTATAAGTATAGTTACACAGCATAAATCCTGCACCGTGACTTCCTGTTCAGTGCAAAGTAAGCATCTATTAAGCATGCCGGTAACGTAGTTCAATCGGCATAACAATGTTAATAATAATAATAATAACAATGTCGTTGCAGCTTGGTTAATATTGTATAAGTATAGTTACACAGCATAAATCCTGCACAGTGACTTCCTGTTCAGTGCAAAGTAAGCATCTATTCACGCAGTTCAGTCGGCATAACAATGTTAATAATAATAATAATAAAAATGTAGCTGCATCTTGGCTAATATGGTATAAGTATAGTTAAACAGCATAAATCCTGCACAGTGACTTCCTGTTCAGTGCAAAGTAAGCATCTATTAAGCATGCCAGTAATGCAGTTCAATCGGCATAACAATGTTAATAATAATAATAACAATGTCGCTGCGGCTTGGTTAATATGGTATAAGTATTGTTACACAGCATAAATCCTGCACAGTGACTTCCTGTTCAGTGCAAAGTAAGCACCTAAATCATGGTTGTATTTACCTGGATTCTACATAATAATAATATCAATGTCGTTGCAGCTTGGTTAATATGGTATAAGTATAGTTACACAGCATAAATGCTGCACAGTGACTTCCTGTTCAGTACAAAGTAAGCATCTATTAAGCATGCCAGTAATGCAGTTCAATCGGCATAACAATGTTAATAATAATAATAAAAATGTCGCTGCATCTTGGATAATAGGGTATAAGTATAGTTATACAGCATAAATCCTGCACAGTGACTTCCTGTTCAGTGCAAAATAAGCATCTAAATCATGGTTGTATTTACCTGGATTCTACATAATAATAACAATGTTGTTGCAGCTTGGTTAATATGGTATAAGTATAGTTACACAGCATAAATGCTGCACAGTGACTTCCTGTTTAGTACAAAGTAAGCATCTATTAAGCATGCCAGTAATGCAGTTCAATCGGCATAACAATGTTAATAATAATAATAAAAATGTCGCTGCATCTTGGATAATAGGGTATAAGTATAGTTACACAGCATAAATCCTGCACAGTGACTTCCTGTTCAGTGCAAAATAAGCATCTAAATCATGGTTGTTTTTACCTGGATTCTACCACACTAGGCAGAAGCTGCATGTCATTGAATCTCTGTCAAATTAAGGTCAAGTTTTGTACTAGAAAAGCATCCAGGTCCTGATAAATGCTCTTCAATCAAATAATGAATTGATTAAAAGTGTTAGTGCCATGAAAAATGAAACATTTTCCATTACTAGACACCCACCTCAGGGTGAAGACCTGATCCTGACGTCCCTACTTTGTGTGTTTTATGCACCTCATCCCATTCACATAAATGTGTCGATTTGTTAACATAGGTGTTTCCTTGCAACAACAGCACAATGTTGTACAAGGTCTAGTCTGAAACATGGAGCCAGTGTTGTTTTCCTGTGCTCCCTGCAAGTGCTGCTGCAGAGTGATGCAGTGGGCTGTCAGATGCCGAGTGCCTGTTGGAGGTAACCCGAGAAGACTGCTTCTGACTGGAAGAGCAGACTGATGTCATCGTGTGGAGAAGGTGGCACCCAGTAGTTTTTGATATCGTGTTAAGTTGGGTCAACTTTGTTTGGAGGGACAGGCGTGGACTGCTACTTGAGAATACACCGTCTGAGACTAAAGGAGCTCAGGTCTGATTGATTAATCAATTGTTAATTAACTGTTACGGCTCTAGAAATGCGTAAAAAAAACAGTACACTCATGCATTTAAGTGATGAGTGACGAGTGGAAATGGCTATCAGTGGGGAGAACCAAGACAGCGGAACCAACTTTACCTGGCCGGCGAGGTTCACTTTGGGCATGGAGAGCATGTGGAGTGTCGGTCGCCGCGCCAACGACAGTAGCGTTTGTTTGTGATGCTGCTCTTTCATTCATTCATTCATTTTCTACCGCTTTTCCTCACGAGGGTCGCGGGGGGTGCTGGAGCCTATCCCAGCTGTCTTCGGGCGAGAGGCGGGGTACACCCTGGACTGGTGGCCAGCCAATCACAGGGCACATATAGACAAACAACCATTCACACTCACATTCATACCATATAAGTATAGTTAAACAGCATAAATCCTGCACAGTGACTTCCTGTTCAGTGCAAAGTAAGCATCTATTAAGCATGTCAGTAATGTAGTTCAATCGGCATAACAATGTTAATAATAATAATAATAATAACAATGTCGTTGCAGCTTGGTTAATATGGCAGAAGTATAGTTACACAGCATAAATCCTGCACAGTGACTTCCTGTTCAGTGCAAAGTAAGCATCTATTAAACATGTCAGTAATGTAGTTCAATCGGCATAACAATGTTAATAATAATAACAATGTCACTGCGGCTTGGTTAATATGGTATAAGTATAGTGACACAGCATAAATCCTGCACAGTGACTTCCTGTTCAGTGCAAAGTAAGCATCTATTAATGCAGTTCAGTCGGCATAGCAATGTTAATAATAACAATAAAAATGTCGCTGCATCTTGGCTAATATGGTATAAGTATAGTTACACAGCATAAATCCTGCACAGTGACTTCCTGTTCAGTGCAAAGTAAGCATCTATTAATGCAGTTCAGTCGGCACAGCAATGTTAATAATAACAATAAAAATGTTGCTGCATCTTGGCTAATATGGTATAAGTATAGTTACACAGCATAAATCCTGCACAGTGACTTCCTGTTCAGTGCAAAGTAAGCATCTATTAAACATGTCAGTAATGTAGTTCAATCGGCATAACAATGTTAATAATAATAATAATAACAATGTCGTTGCAGCTTGGTTAATATGGCAGAAGTATAGTTACACAGCATAAATCCTGCACAGTGACTTACTGTTCAGTGCAAAGTAAGCATCTATTAAACATGTCAGTAATGTAGTTCAATCGGCATAACAATGTTAATAACAATAATAATAACAATGTCGTTGCAGCTTGGTTAATATGGCAGAAGTATAGTTACACAGCATAAATCCTGCACAGTGACTTCCTGTTCAGTGCAAAGTAAGCATCTATTAAACATGTCAGTAATGTAGTTCAATCGGCATAACAATGTTAATAATAATAACAATGTCACTGCGGCTTGGTTAATATGGTATAAGTATAGTGACACAGCATAAATCTTGCACAGTGACTTCCTGTTCAGTGCAAAGTAAGCATCTATTAATGCAGTTCAGTCGGCATAGCAATGTTAATAATAATAACAATAAAAATGTCGCTGCATCTTGGCTAATATGGTATAAGTATAGTTAAACAGCATAAATCCTGCACAGTGACTTCCTGTTCAGTGCAAAGTAAGCATCTATTAAACATGTCAGTAATGTAGTTCAATCGGCATAACAATGTTAATAATAATAATAACAATGTCGCTGCAGCTTGGTTAATATGGTATAAGTATAGTTCACACTCACATTCATACCTATGGACAATTTGGAGTCGCTAATTAACCTAGCATGTTTTTGGAATGTGGGAGGAAACCGGAGTACCCGGAGAAAACCCACGCATGCACGGGGAGAACATGCAAACTCCACACAGAGATGGCCGAGGGTTGAATTGAACCCTGGTCTCCTAGCTGTGAGGTCCGCGTGCTAACCACTCGACCGCCGTGCAGCCCTGGTTCAGTATATTTTTCATCAAAATAGTAGTCATGCCAAAATGTTGTGTTGCTGCTGGATGTTCACAGTATCTGAGTGATACTGTTGTGGGGGTGCTGGAGCCTATCCCAGCTGTCTTCAGTCGAGAGGCGGGGTACACCCTGGACTGGTGGCCAGCCAATCACAGGGCACATATAGACAAACAACCATTCACACTCACAGCCCGCTACTCTACTCTTACTCGGCGGTAGATTTTATCACAAGGGTATTTGGAGTTATCCATATTAGGGAAGCTTCAGTGACAGTTCCTTCATGTCTCTGATGACATGTGTCAGTCATCCAGCACGGCGGCTTAGCCGGGGAATTTCTCCAATTCAGATTTTTGGGTGCTGCCTTCAAGGATTTCTCTCAGCGGAGGCTTGGATCTTTGCCTACATTTGCCTCCGCTACGTTATTCTAATCCCATCACAGTAGACTCAGAGGACTTTGATCCTCTTTACCAACTTTCAACAGCATTTTTTTATATAAATATTTATTCAGAAACCATCATGAGGAAACAAAAAAAACAAAGTTTCACCAAATTTTTTGTCGTCTGAATACGCAGTTGATAGAGTCTGTGTTGTGGAATCAGGTCGTCTAACAAGTTTAGATGAGATATAATGTATGAAAAAGTCTTTACTTACGTATTGTCTTTTTCTCATCACTAGGCTGCATAGATGTGGACATGAGCGCAAAATAATTTGCATATAAGTTAGGTGAGGGCAGCACGGTGGTTGAGTGGTTGGAATGGAATGGAATGGCCTTTATTGTCATTATACAAGATGTACAACGAGATTGGAGAGCTTCTCCTTTCAGTGCAGTAGTCAAGTTAAAAAAAAAAAAGTATATAAAAGTAGAGTAAAAAAGACAAGATATATACAAGATATATACAAGGTATCCAGAATATACACATAGTATTGCACAGGAGCATATGCAGGAGCAGACATATTGCAGATTTATTCATTTTAGTGCAATGATAAATGTTTTTTTTTGTTGTTTTTTTTTTTGGTTAGCGCGCAGACCTTACAGCTAGGAGACCAGGGTTCAATTCCATCCTCGGCCATCTCTTTGTGGAGTTTGCATGTTCTCCCCGTGCATGTGTGGGTTTTCTCCGGGTACTCCGGTTTCCTCCCACATTCCAAAAACATGCTAGGTTAATTAGCGACTCCAAATTGTCCATAGATATGAATGTGAGTGTGAATGGTTGTTTGTCTATATGTGCCCTGTGATTGGCTGGCCACCAGTCCAGGGTGTACCCTGCCTCTTGCCCAAAGACAGCTGGGATAGGCTCCAGCACCCCCACAACAGTATCACTCAGATACTGTGAACATCCAGCAGCAACACAACATTTTGGCATGACGACTATTTTGATGAAAAATATACTGAACCAGGGCTGCACAGCGGCAGAGTGGTTAGCGCGCAGACCTCACAGTTAGGAGACCGGGGTTCAATTCCACCATCGGCCATCTCTGTGTGGAGTTTGCATGTTCTCCCCGTGCATGCGTGGGTTTTTTCCGGGTACTCCGGTTTTCCTCCCACATTCCAAAAACATGCTAGGTTAATTGGCGACTCCAAATTGTCCATAGGTATGAATGTGAGTGTGAATGGTTGTTTGTCTATATGTGCCCTGTGATTGGCCGGCGACCAGTCCAGGGTGTACCCCGCCTCTTGCCCCGAAGACAGCTAGGATAGCCTCCAGCGCCCCCCACGACCCTCATGAGGAAAAAGCGGTGGAAAATGAATGAATTTAGAGTTAATAATGCAGTGAAATTACAAAACGCAATGTCATCCCAACGGAAATGATGTTCAGTGACCGCAAATACACCTAATGAGCAACACAGCTCTTCGTCCAGAGGGGGAATGAAGGACGGACGGGATGGCAAACATGTGTCTGTGGAGGATGTAACAGATATGAGTCAGTTAAATTGGGAGTCATTAGAGCACAACCAAAGTGTAAACCATTACATCAGCTCTTTGATTTGGTAGCTGCAGGAGGACACGGCTATGGGCTCGGTATGACTGCCACTGAGTAAAAAAAAAAACACTTCAGTGTACTGATTTCCTTCTTAGCGCTACTCTGCTTTAGTCTGCAGTACTTAGAGTGGCCTGTGTGACAAGAGCCCTGACTCAAACTGTCACATACAAAGCAAATTTAGGAAAGGAGAGTCCTGGCCTGGAGACCCTGCATGAGAGCAGATCTCTGCTTGGCTTTTTTTTTACATGCATTTTGCAGACTGGAAAGTGTATCTAATAATACTAGACATGAAGGGTATAAATACTGCAAGTTTGCACAGATAGAAGTCAACCTTGGGATCCTCCTCAGTGCCTTGCAGGGCTCGACAATAACGATGTACCGATGGCCCGGGGCAAGTTAAAACAAAATTCGGGCAAGTAAATCCAGGGCACATATAGACAAACAACCATTCACACTCACATTCATACCTATGGACAATTTGGAGTGGCTAATTAACCTAGCATGTTTTTTGGAATGTGGGAGGAAACCGGAGTACCCGGAGAAAACCCACGCATGCACGGGGAGAACATGCAAACTCCACACAGAGATGGCCGAGGGTGGGGAAAGACAAAATAAGAAGCCAAAAAGTTACCACTTCCACACAAAATAGGAGGAGAACTCATTCATTCATTTTCTACCACTTATCCTCACGAGGGTCGCGGGGGTGCTGGAGCCTATCCCAGCTGTCTTCAAGCAAGAGGCGGGGTACACCCTGGACTGGTGGCCAGCCAATCACAGGGCACATATAGACAAACAACCATTCACACTCACATTCATACCTATGGACAATTTGGAGTAACCTAGCATTATTTTGGAATGTGAGGGGGAGGGGGTAACCAAGATGCTAACCATTTGTAACCACCGTGCAGCCTATTATGAAATATGTGCCCTGTGATTGGCTGGCGCCCCAAAGACAGCTGGGATATGGTAATGGTTTTATTTCATTTGAACATGCATCAGATTACAATTGAATGCATCACATAATCAGTTCACAGTTCCACATGTCCAAAAGGAGTAGGAAGAAGCAAAGCTTATTAAATCCTACCCCTCCATCTGGTACTTTTACAATCACTAACTGTTACATTTGTTCACTTCCTGCTTTCCTACTATAGTTTTTTTATTTTTTTTTATTTTAATTTTTTTTTGAATTTTTTGTCACGTACCGAAGTACGAGGTGATATGAGCATCCAATGCCATAATGGGTACCATAGAGCGTGTCAATATAGTGATATATATAGCACATCATGACTGGTTCAAGACTCTTCATCCTTGTATTTAGCAAACATCAACTGCTTGTATTGTTTCTTGAATTGGCTCATCGTTGTGCATTGTTTGATTTCCTTACTCAATCCATTCCATAGTTTGATTCCACATACTGAAATGCTATGGCTAGCATAACGTAGTCCTAGCATAGAAGTGTTTCAAATGTACTTCTTCCCTGAGATCATATTTCTTGGATGACATTTTTAGCTAAGGCTTTAAGAATAGGCTAGAAGTTTGATGGCGTTAGATATCTGTACCGTCCAAGGGGTTACCAACACCTCCTGAAGTTGTGATGAAGCATCTGTTGTGCCAGTGGTGATTAAGACGTCCTAGATTCTTAATTTTCAATGGTTTAATCAGAGTGTGATAGATATTTGCCTCCGGTCTTCTAACTTCTGAATCCCAATTTGTGGCCCCTGTGGGTGGTTTTCAACTTTTCCGATTATAACGATGAAGTTGATCAAACTGTGAACAAGAGAAAATACGCTGCAAGGGCAGATTGCGTGCTTCTTGAGTTGCTTGCCTGACTGCTTTTTTGCAGAACCTCCATATCGTTGCATTGATTGCATCTGTGATTTTAGACTTCGTTCTGTGTAATCAGAGCAGAGTCAGTAACCATCCTCCTGTGTGTCACTGATATTGTGAAAGCAAATGTATTTGGTCAATCTGTCCTTTGTTTAATCCTGAGTGACTGTGCAAACTAGGCCTTTTTTTGTAGTTACTAAGCAAAGCCAGGAGAAATCCAAAAACCAGGGTGAGGAACGCAGTGAGAGGTTTCTCCTCATTATCTACTTGACAACCTCCATATAAGACATTGGAATGAAAATGACATTTTTCATTTTTTTCAACCCTTTTTTTGGAGTTGTGGACTCCTATAGCGACTACACATGATAACCTGCACAGAAAGTTTTCTAGATCTTCCAGAATAAGGCACCTATTCCAGCTGTTTTTCCACTGGATTTTTCAAAACGGTTTGTTTTAAGTTCTTCCACCCACATGCCACCTGTCATATTTACATATACCTCTGAAATGACGACGATCTTCATGATAACCTGCACGGAAAGCTTTCTAGATCTTCCAGAATCGGCACCTATTCCAGCTGTATTTTTCAAAACGGTTTGTTTTAAGTTATTCCACCCACGGGCCGCCTCCGGGCATTCCTGTCATATTTATTATACCTCTGAAATGATGACGATCTTCATGATAACCTGCGCAGAAAGCTTTCTAGATCTTCCAGAATCGGCACCTATTCCAGCTGTATTTTTCAAAACGGTTTGTTTTAAGTTATTCCACCCACGGGCCACCTCCCGGCATTCCTGTCATATTTACATATACCTCTGAAATGATGACGATCTTCATGATAACCTGCGCAGAAAGCTTTCTAGATCTTCCAGAATTGGCACCTATTCCAGATGTATTTGTCAAAATGGTTTGTTTTAAGTTATTCCACCCAGGGGCCACCTCCAGGCATTCCTGTCATATTTACATATAGATGTGAAATGATGACGATCTTCATGATAACCTGCACAGAAAACTTTGTAGATCTTCCAGAATCGGCACCTATTCCAGCTGTTTTTCCACTGGATTTTTCAAAACGGTTTAAGTTATTGCACCCACGGGCCACCTCCGGGCATTCCTGTCATATTTATTATACCTCTGAAATGATGACGATCTTCATGATAACCTGCGCAGAAAGCTTTCTAGATCTTCCAGAATCGGCACCTATTCCAGCTGTATTTTTCAAAACGGTTTGTTTTAAGTTATTTCACCCACGGGCCACCTCCGGGCATTCCTGTCATATTTACATACACCTCTGAAATGATGACGATCTTCATGATAACCTGCGCAGAAAGCTTTCTAGATCTTCCAGAATCGGCACCTATTCCAGCTGTATTTCCGCTGGATTTTTCAAAACGGTTTAAGTTATTGCACCCACGGGCCACCTTCAGGCGTTCCTGTCGTATTTACATATACCTCTGAAATGATGACGATCTTCATGATAACCTGCGCAGAAAGCTTTCTAGATCTTCCAGAATCGGCACCTATTCCAGCTGTATTTCCACTGGATTTTTCTAAACGGTTTGTTTTAAGTTATTCCACCCACGGGCCACCTCCAGGCGTTCCTGTCATATTTACATACACCTCTGAAATGAGGAACATCTTGTCTTTAAGATGTAAAATTATGGAGGTCTTGCACCCTTGTTTTGGTACAATTTTCTCCTTTGTGTGGCCGAGGTGTTTGTTATGTTGTGTACCTCTGATACAAACGCTGTTGTCCTAAATGCATTGTGCAATCACATGCAAGTATCATGAGATTTGGTTGTTAACGTCATAGGTTTCCAAATTTGGTTGTTAACCAAAAAACATGCTAACCGGAGCGGACGATAACCGAGGTACTCCTGTGTATTATATTAAATTATTGCTAAAACAACAAACAATATCAAATGGTGGACCTTAAATCTGCATTTGACAGAAACTGGCTTTGTTGGTCTGAAGTTCATTGACTGTGATTCTCTTTTCCGATGAATTTGTGTCTTGGAAGGTTAATTTGCATCCTGCTACAAAGACTCCAGACTGTCATATCAATTGCTTAGTTCAGTAGGCTCGCAGCATCATCTCCTTTACATGCTTAAGTTTATCATTCCCATTCATTCCGCTGCTGTCTGAAATCCACTGAGCTAAGTGAGTCAGGAGGAAACGCTGCATTGATCGTGTTTAAGCTTCTCTTCTAAAGGCGCAGGGAATCAAAGCCGCCTCAGTCGTTAATGGTATCTTCCTCTGCTTGCCATTGAGGCTGGAGGGAAATGGTAGGAATGATGTACTAATGCACAATAATTACTGGCTCCTCTGCTTATTGATTTCCCTCGTTCATCATATCTTATCATTCCCATCAAACAGAGGATCACACAATCATACAGATTGGTTAGGTCACAGCTGTCAAATTGTGCCGAAGTAGCTGGATTGATTTGATTTTGTTGTTATAATGCTCCGAATCATTTCTGATGGACTCAATGTAGTGATTAGAATTATAAAAGGAACCCGAACCCGAGCCAAACTCACCCCTCTCACTTTAAGTCATATTTATGTCATATTTATTATACCTCTGAAATGATGACAATCTTCATGATAACCTGCACAGAAAGCTTTCTAGATCTTCCAGAATTGGCACCTATTCCAGCTGTATTTGTCAAAATGGTTTGTTTTAAGTTATTCCACCCAGGGGCCACCTCCTGGCATTCCTGTCATATTTACATATACCTCTGAAATGATGACGATCTTCATGATAACCTGCACAGAAAGCTTTCTAGATCTTCCAGAATCGGCACCTATTCCAGCCAAAACGGTTTAAGTTATTCCACCCACGGGCCACCTCCGGGCATTCCTGTCATTTAACTTAAAAAAAAAACCCATATTGGTACATGTTTGTATATTTCTGTGATATACCTTTGGATTTTTAAGTTGCTGTGTGATGAATTTAGTGTTAGGGCCGTGTTGCTAGTAAGTTGACAGTGTTTGTGTGTTGCTCACACGCTAGGCCTTATGAGAAAACTTTTAAATCTGTTTTTAAACTCATATTGGTACATGTTTGTATATTATATATTGTTCACTGTATCACCTATACAGCCTTATTGTTATTATTTATTAGTGTTTGTGTGTTGCTCACACGCAATGCCTTATGAGAAAACTTTAAAATATATATTTTTAAAATTCATATTGGTACATGTTTGTATATTTCTGTTATATATGTGTTGCTTACACGCAATGTCTTATGAGAAAACTTTAAAATCTTTTTTTTTAAACTCATATTGGTACATGTTTGTATATTTTTGTGTTATACCTTTGGATTTTTAAGTTGCTGTGTGATGAATTTAGTGTTAGGGCCGTGTTGCTAGTAAGTTGACAGTGTTTGTGTGTTGCTCACACGCTAGGCCTTATGAGAAAACTTTAAAATCTGTTTTTAAACTCATATTGGTACATGTTTGTATATTATATATTGTTCACTGTATCACCTATACATACCTATACATAATAAAAAAGTTGAAGAAAAAAGTATCAGCTTATACACTGGGATTTACGGTAATTAAAGCTACAGAATGGTAGAAGCTGCAAACCAGGGATGTGACCTTGAAAGTGACTGCTCGTGTGAGTTTTCATATGGTTCCGTGTAATGTTATCTTCTTTCCGTTTTCTTGTCAGATGATTAGAAACCCTTCCTCCACATTGGCAGGTGGCCACTGTGCAACAAGGAAGCCTGTTTGCTGCACAAAGGCTGCTATTCATACGACTGTACTCATCATCACCGGTGCCTTATTCATAATGTGTAATCCCCATATGAGACTATTCCATTCAGCCTGAGGGAATGATGTGTGTGTGTGTGTGTGTGTGTGTGTTAGCTTAGCATGTAATGGATTCAACACAGTTCTGGTTTGTTACCTGGCTGAATACAGACAGCTCCTGTTCTGGTTTCACCTTGGCTTTATAATAGATAACATGGATAAATCCCTGATGGTTTTGCAGTGTCACACGAATAAAGCAGCTAACGGTGGATGAACAGAGTGATGCAAAAAGAAAAGAGAGAAGACAGTGAAGTGGTGAAGTACTCATACTGTGCTGTCTTGATATTTTTTTTGCTGATTTTCACTCAGTTGGCTGACCATTACCTGGTACTGCTTGCATTTTGCTTGCAAGTGCATCCTTCAGGGGGGTCTGGACTGGATTCAGTTCACACTTGACCAAACCAACTGACAGTAGATCAGTGGTGTCTGAGGTGTCCACCGAGGGCCGTATACTGAAAAATCAAAGGATGCAATGATGTTTTGTAAACCGACACGAGTAGACATGCTAAAAAGTTATTTTTTTAAGTGAGAAATTAATTGCAAACCAGCACTAAAGTGAAATGTAAAAAAAAATGTAAGTGTGACGATGCTAATGGCTTCCGACAAGGAGATCCTACCTGAGATGTTTTCCGCACGGCACAATGGAAGGGGTGTCATCATGACTTGGGCTGCTTTTTTCTTCATTGGGACAATGGAGCTTCAGGTTGTGCAGGGGCGTCAAACGGAAGTGGCTTTAAGAGATGTTGCAGGGGGCATCCCTCATGATTGAAGGCCGTTCAAGGCCGTTCAGTAGGAACATGGCTAGCACAACATATAACACTAAATTCATCACACAGCAACTTAAAAATCCAAAGGTATAACACAGAAATATACAAACACGTACCAGTATGAGTGCTAATAAAGCCGTGTGTAGCCACACGGCTGTATTAGCACAACACACAACACTAAATTCATCACACAGCAACTTAAAACTCCAAAGGTATATCACAGAAATATACAAACACGTACCCATATGAGTGCTAATAAAGCCGTGTGTAGCCACACGGCTGTATTAGCACAACACACAACACTAAATTCATCACACAGCAACTTAAAAATCCAAAGGTATAACACAGAAATATACAAACACGTACCAATATGAGTGCTAATAAAGCCGTGTGTAGCCACACGGCTGTATTAGATATATATAGCACATCATGACTGGTTCAATACTCTTCATCCTTGTATTTAGCAAATTTATTTTATTCATAAATTTATTTTGTTAATTTTTATTAATTTTTATTTAGTTTTTTTTTATTTTTTTGAATTTTTAAATTTTTTTTTAATTTTTGTCACGTACCAAAGTATGAGGTGACATGAGCATCCAATGCCATAATGGGTACCATAGTAAGTGTCAATATAGTGATATATATAGCACATCATGACTGGTTCAAGACTCTTCATCCTTGTATTTAGCAAACATCAACTGCTTGTATTGTTTCTTGAATTGGCTCATCGTTGTGCATTGTTTGATTTCCTTACTCAATCCATTCCATAGTTTGATTCCACATACTGAAATGCTATGGCTAGCATAACGTAGTCCTAGCATAGAAGTGTTTCAAATGTACTTCTTCCCTGAGATCATATTTCTCCTCTCTTGTAGAGAAGTATTGGATGACATTTTTGGCTAATTGGTTATTTTTAGCCTTATGCATTATTTTAGCTGTTTGAAAAGTTGAAGTATTTGTGATTTTAGAAATAAGGAGTTAGTATGTTCTGTGTAGGCGGCATTATGAATTATCCTTACTGGCCTTTTTTGCAGTATATTTAGCGAGTGAAGATTGCTTTTATAGTTATTAGCCCATATTTCCACACATAGTTGGAGTGGTTCCTTTCTTTCTTTTGTTTGTACTGGACTATGTACGATACGATGACTAGTAATGAACTGGTTGTAGTTGGGTGCCTCAAGCTGGGTGAGGGTGGTTGGATGTGGGGTTTTCATTCTGGTAGACAAGGAATAATATATGTTTTGTTGGGATGAGGTTGGAATCTGGGCGCCGTTGTGCACACTGATTTCAGCAGTGGTGCCAAGCTAACGGACGACAACTGACATTTTGTCTCTTTGCTTTATTTGGCTTGAAATAAGCTATGAAAAATAAATGTTGTAAAAATGAGTAGCTGTGATCGGTATCGGTGTCTTGGGAAAGACTCACTAATAATGAAATGAGCCAAAGGGATGGCAAAACAAATGAAAAGAGAGAGAGAGCAGGAATGATTGACGGTGCATAATGTGTTGCCGGTGGAAAAAAAATATGTAGCATGGATTGTTTGTCCAAATACCTCCAAACAATTAACAATTATCATTTTATCTTCATCCAAAAAAAAATGAAAGTTGTAGTTTCTCTTGCGTCATCTTTGAGGGTGGAACATTTATTTTAGACATTTCGGTTGCCCGGTTGCGTTTGATGACTCACCGCGTTGCATCCTGCTGTGCGTACATAGTTCAGTCTATCTGTGTTTATGTGTTTTTATGTCTGTGGATCTTTCTCTCTGTGGTGCAGATCTGTAAGGAAACTCTTCATCAGCAATCAGATTTATTATTATTCTCATTAAGCAGGGCTTTACATTAAAAACAAAAATTATGGATGTGGGGTTTTCATTCTGGTAGACAAGGAATAATATATGTTTTGTTGGGATGAGGTTGGAATCTGGGTGGCTAGGGTAGTGGGAATAGATAATTCTTGACTTCTTCCCATTCCCTTTCGAACATGTGTATGTTTATATGTACATAGGTATTTTTATTTGTGTTGATTTGTTTGGTTTGTTGTGCTTTGGATGATGTTTGAAATAAAGATTATCTGCAGTCCCTGTATGCCTGCAAGTAAGCGGGTCTTATTACAGCTGTGGCATTAAGGAATCTTTTCCTTTGCAGGGGCATCAGGGCGTCTGGAACATTCTGCTTTTCCTTTGCTGCAAAGCAAGCTGTCATATGCGTACTCGATAAGTATCCTTTGTATTTGTGAGATGTGTTTGCTTTTATATTTAGCTAGCAAAATTGAGCCAATACCTTCAGTAGTTAGCACAAAATAAGTGCATTAGTATTCTTTAAAACCAAGCACAAATCAATATATAAAGTGGTATGGAACATGAAAGAAGATTGCTGCAGTCACGCATAAACACACTTATCAAGCCGACCCGCACGGCAGTCAAGGACTTGGGAGAGTCTGTGACCTTCATTTTACAGCTTCATAGCTGGCTTCAACCTATTAATCTGACACTTTCCATCTCAGGCTCACGGCCAAACACATACACAGCAAACAGAAATGACCCACAGAGAAACTCGGATCACAGAGAAAACACCCTTATCGCCACACTTGGCGGCTCTGACATAACAACGTTACCCCGGATGTCGCTCTCGCTGGGAGGAATACAGACAACATCTGATGTCTGTACTGTTCAACAGCATTGATACCAACAGGGGGCAGCATACCGACAAAACATGAGCTTATGAACACTGTCAGAACCATAGTTATCAATACGATGCATCTGGCATCCTCACACATTTGCTGTTAGGTTAAGTGGTGAAGGTATTTGCTCAAATGTGCTAGCTAAAGATATAAGCTAAAACAAACACATAGTCTCACAAATACAGACAAAAGATACTTATACACACACCCACACAAAAAAGGACTAATGACGCCTTGATGCCCCTGCAAAGGAAAAGATGCCTTGATGCCCCTGTGAACAAAGGAAAGATGCCTTCATGCCCCAGCGAACAAACGAAAGGAGAAACACCATGAAAGCGGTTCAAGCAAGGACTCCAGCATCAGGACTCCAGCCTCGAGTGTATAAAAGACCTTGCAGGAAAAGGAAGGGTGCGTTATTTTTGCAGCTGCACTGTAATAAGACCCGCTTACTTGTAGGCATGCAGGGACTGCAGATAAGCCCGGACGTCTGTATTAGGTATTGTTGTCAGGAATAAATCTGGTTCTCATTCTATAATTTGGTTCTTTAAAATTCCCTTATCCTCTATTTGAAACCCACTTAGAGTCCTCAGGGGGAGGATTTTTACAGCTGTAATAAGACACGCTTACTTGTAGGCATACAGGGACTGCAGATAAGCCCGGACGTCTGTATTAGGTATTGTTGTTAGGAATAAACAATCTGGTTCTCATTTTATAATTTGGTTCTTTAAGATTCACTTATCCTCTATTCGAAACCCACTTAGAGTCCTCAGGGGGAGGATTTCTACAGCTGTAATAAGACACGCTTACTTGTAGGCATACAGGGACTGCAGATAAGCCCGGACGTCTGTATTAGGTATTGTTGTCAGGAATAAACAATCTGGTTCTCATTTTATAATTTGGTTCTTTAAGATTCCCTTATCCTCTATTCGAAACCCACTTAGAGTCCTCAGGGGGAGGATTTCTACAGCTGTAATAAGACGCGCTTACTTGTAGGCATACAGGGACTGCAGATAAGCCTGGACGTCTGTATTAGGTATTGTTGTCAGGAATAAATAATCTGGTTCTCATTCTATGATTTGGTTCTTTAAGATTCCCTTATCCTCTATTCGAAACCCACTTCGAGTCCTCAGGGGGAGGATTTCTACAGTGGAGACTCTAAATTGTCCATAGGTGTGCATGCGAGTGAGAATGGTTGTCTATATGAACCCTGTGATTGATCCCGTCTCTCACTCGAGGTCAACTAAGCTAGCCTCCAGCCTACACTGCAAAGGAAAGATGCCTTGATGCCACAGCGAACAAACAAAAGTCGAAACACCATAAAAGCGGTTCAAGCAACGGCAGTAGCGAAAGCTGATTGGTCCAAGACTCCAGCATCAGGACTCCAGCCTCGAGTGTATAAAATACCTTGCAGGGAAAGGAAGGGTGCGTTTCTTTGCAGCTGCGCTGTAATAAGACCCGCTTACTTGTAGGCATACAGGGACTGCAGATAAGCCCGGACGTCTGTATTAGGTATTGTTGTCAGGAATAAAAGACCGGGCAGGGAAAGGAAGGGTGCTTTTTTTTGCAGCTGCGCTGTAATAAGACCCACTTACTTGTAGGCATACAGGGACTGCAGATAAGCCCGGACGTCTGTATTAGGTATTGTTGTCAGGAATAAATCTGGTTCTCATTCTATAATTTGGTTCTTTAAGATTCCCTTATCCTCTATTTGAAACCCACTTAGAGTCCTCAGGGGGATGATTTTTACAGCTGTAATAAGACACGCTTACTTGTAGGCATACAGGGACTGCAGATAAGCCCGGACGTCTGTATTAGGTATTGTTGTTAGGAATAAACTATCTGGTTCTCATTCTATAATTTGGTTCTTTAAGATTCCCTTATCCTCTATTGGAAACCCACTTAGAGTCCTCAGGGGGAGGATTTCTACAGCTGTAATAAGACGCGCTTACTTGTAGGCATACAGGGACTGCAAATAAGCCCGGACGTCTGTATTAGGTATTGTTGTCAGGAATAAATAATCTGGTTCTCATTCTATAATTTGGTTCTTTAAGATTCCCTTATCCTCTATTCGAAACCCACTTAGAGTCCTCAGGGGGAGGATTTCCACATTGGAGACTCTAAATTATCCATAGGTGTGCATGCGAGTGAGAATGGTTGTCTATGAGCCCTGTGATTGACCCCGTCTCTCACCCGAGGTCAACTAAGATAGCCTCCAGCGTACACGTGACCCAAACGAGGACAAGCGGTGAAGAAGATCAATGCATGAAGTAGAACAAGAGCTAATGGCAAATTTGTCAATTTGTCAACAGATGAAGAAGTTTAAGCTATCACCTGATATCATCGACCTAAACTGACCTCTGCTTGCTCTTTGCGTGCGGTCAGGGTGATTAGTTCATCAACAAGTGGTTCAATATGCATCCAGTTGACAGCTCGGGCTTCTAGCTAGATGGCTAGCGGCTGCGAACCCTGGTTCGAATACAAGTGGAATTCTGGGTTGCCTGGATCAGTTCCTTTCCATGTGCGCAAACTTTTACCAAAATCATGATTTGTTGACGGGCCAGTCGGGAGATTGTGAAAAGCTGGGTTCGAATCTCTGCTGGGGTATCTCTGTGTGGAGTTTGCATGTTTGTTAGCTTCCTTTATTGATAGTCAAAAGAGGCAATTCAAGAGAGAAGGATAGTGTTATTGTAGCCGGAACTAATCATTGTGTTTCAACAACAGTTATTTTTATTGGAAATGCTGACCAGAAATTGGAGGAGTAGGCATTTTGGAAGAGTGTACAACACACTGAAAATGTTTTTGGTTACATTTTCAACGTGCACATTATGTTTTCTGTTGTTTTGAGTCATGAATAAATAGTTTTTTTCATTAAGGTTATTTTCCATTGCTTAATCATCACATTTAGTCTTACCAGTTGCATCTTGGCTTTCATATAGATATGCAAATATTAATAAGCGTCATTTAGTTCAGCCTGTTGGCCAAGCCTTCTCCATATTTCGTCTTTCTCACATGGCCCCCTTTGGAAAATTAATTGCCCAGACAAAACCTCCAACTGACAGTTAAGTCTAAGTATTCTTTGAGACAGAAATGAAGAAGCCTTGTGGACTAAAAGGAAAATCTTCAACCATTCAAGCGTAGAAAAGGAAGCTCATCTGCTTTAGGGTGTACTCACAGAAAGCAGTCTGTACAGCACTCAGGGCATTTTAGGGCAGAAATAAAAAAAAACCCACAAGAATAAGTCACTGAATTGCTATAATGAAGTGAAAGAATAATGGGAATAAAGTTGATTCATTCATTCATTTTCTACCGCTTTTTCCTCACAAGGGTCGCGGGGGTTGCTGGAGCCTATCCCAGTTGTCTTCGGCCGAGAGGCCGGGTACACCCTGGACTGGTGGCCAGCCAATCACAGGGCACATATAGACAAACAACCATTCACACTCACATTCATACCTATGGACAATTTGGAGTCAACAATTAACCTAGCATGTTTTTGGAATGTGGGAGGAAACCGGAGTACCCGGAGAAAACCCTCGCATGCACGGGGAGAACATGCAAACTCCACACAGAGATGGCCGAGGGTGGGGAAAGACAAAATAAGAAGCCAAAAAGTTACCACTTCCACACAAAGTAGGAGGAGAACTCATTCATTCATTTATCCATTTTCTACCGCTTATCCTCATGAGGGTCGCAGAGGTGCTGGAGCCTATCCCAGCTGTCTTCGGGCGAGAGGCGGGGTACACCCTGGACTGGTGGCCAGCCAATCACAGGGCACATATAGACAAACAACCATTCACACTCACATTCATACAATTTGGAGTCGCCAATTAACCTAGTGAGTTTTTGGAATGTGGGAGGAAACCGGAGTACTTGGAATTGAACCCTGGTCTCTTAGCCCTGAGGTCTGCGCGCTAACCACTTGACCGCCACGCCGCCCCAGAAATATTATATAATATTGCAAAAAAACAGAATGACGCAGGGAGGTTTTAGTAATGCAGTATGGTATCAGCGGGGGACTAAATTCTAAATTATCCAACGGAAACTACAGTGGAACCTTGGGTAGTAACATTAATTTGTTCCAGAAGGTCCGACTTTGCCAAAACAGAATAGGTTTTTCCCATAAGAGGGAATTTATTATTTATTATTATTAATTTATTATAGCTATTAATAATATAATAAATTAATAGATATGGCATTATTAAATTATTATTATTTGTAATTATTATTAAATTATTATTTATTATTATTATTAAATTATATAATAATTATTAAATTATTTAGCATTAGTCACAATTATATTGTAATTGTGGAGCCAAAGAAAGTTTCAAGTTTTTAAAACAAAAACACACAAAATAACTTCCTGCCAAAACAGGAAGAACACCTGTGTTGTGTCTCGCTGCCACATCATGTCTTTGGCAATGAGCACATCATCAAGAATCAGGTCTTCAGTGAAGGTAAACGTAACATTAAATGTCCACTTATCACTTTAGTTGGTCATTTATATTCATTTAGAATAGTTTTATGCGTGTAAAAATGTAAAAACATGTTTTGTGTTGCGGTGGTCAACCGCTGATGACCATTTGTTAGCAAGCTAGCTTCTTTATTAGAAGCTAAGGATGTGATTTTAAAAATGACATGAAGAACTCAAGCAGTGTATTGATTACACAATAAGACCCTAAACAGAAAATTTACGTAAAAACCGAGGCAAACTTTTGGCGCACATTTTTTGTCGATGTTAGCCAGAGAACACGCTAACTGGGGTGGATGCTAACTGTTCTTTTACTGCATTAGGATTCATCAGAATTTAGCATAATACTGTATGATATACATAATACATGAAGTGAACTTTTGGCGCACATTTTTTGTCGATGTTAGCTAGAGAACACGCTAACTGGGGTGGATGCTAACTGTTCTTTCACTGCATTAGGATTCATCAGAATTTAGCATAATACCGTATGATATAGATAATGCATGAAGTGAACTTTTGGCGCACATTTTTTGTCGATGTTAGCCAGAGAACACGCTAACGGGATGGATGCTAACTGTTCTTCAACTGCATGAGGATTTATCAGAATTTAGCATAATACCGTATGATATACATAATACATGAAGTGAACTTTTGGCGCACATTTTTTGTCGATGTTAGCTAGAGAACACGCTAACTGGGGTAGATGCTAACTGTTCTTCAACTGCATGAGGATTCATCAGAATTTAGCATAATACTGTATGATATACATAATACATGAAGCGAACTTTTGGCGCAAATTTTTTGTGGATGTTAGCTAGAGAACACGCTAACGGGATGGATGCTAACTGTTCTTTCACTGCATTAGGATTCATCAGAATTTAGCATAATACTGTATGATATACATAATACATGAAGTGAACTTTTGGCGCAAATTTTTTGTCAATGTTAGCCAGAGAACACGCTAACGGGATGGATGCTAACTGTTCTTCAACTGCATGAGGATTTATCAGAATTTAGCATAATACCGTATGATATACATAATACATGAAGTGAACTTTTGGCGCACATTTTTTGTCGATATTAGCTAGAGAACACGCTAACTGGGGTGGATGCTAACTGTTCTTTCACTGCATTAGGATTCATCAGAATTTAGCATAATACTGTATGATATACATAATACATGAAGTGAACTTTTGGCGCAAATTTTTTGTCAATGTTAGCTAGAGAACACGCTAACTGGGGTGGATGCTAACTGTTCTTTCACTGCATTAGGATTCATCAGAATTTAGCATAATACCGTATGATATAGATAATACATGAAGTGAACTTTTGGTGCAAATTTTTTTGTCGATGTTAGCCAGAGAACACGCTAACGGGATGGATGCTAACTGTTCTTTCACTGCATTAGGATTCATCAGAATTTAGCATAATTCTGTATGATATACTTAATACATGAAGTGAACTTTTGGCGCACATTTTTTGTCGATGTTAGCTAGACAACACGCTAACTGGGGTGGATGCCGAGTAGCTAATAACATTGAGTTGAGATAATTCTCTAATAATCTTTGCGATATCAATAGTTTCTATAGGGACAAAAACCACCTCCATGACTGGCAGCCAGAGCGGTCTGGTGCGGTCAGTCAGTCGAGAACAACCCCCCCCCCCCCCCCCCCCCGCACCCAAACACTCAGACAGTGTTGAGGCTGATAAATGGAAGCCCCCAATGAAAGCATTTAAAGTGGTCTGATTGGCGCTGCAGGATTGTGTTGCCCTCAGCAATGAATACAGAACTCATTAGAATGGCTGTCATGGCGCTGTACTGCCTTGCTTGCCTGCCTGCAGCATTTGGGCCAAGGCACACTGTGGTGCGGCCAGTCACATTTCAGTATCTGTGAGTACCTCTCAAGATTACCAACTTAGATATCCTTCTATTCTTCTCCTATACGACCTTTTGCAATGTTTGAGAAAGACCTTCAGAGTGGAAGAAAAGCGCGGAGCCAGATATGGTTGTCCAAACCTCTTTTGTAAGTATAGAAGCAATTATTTTAATAGCAATGCTCTTTAACCTCCCTGTCATATTCTTTTGGTAGGTAATTATTCTACTGTTCTGTAAATATTTTAAATTGCCACCCTCACAATGTGACTAATGACTTAAAAATAAATGTTAAATAAACATTTTGACTACTTGTATTACAATGGAAATTGGCTTCACTTGAGCTACTTGTTATCATTAGTTTTAATTTTAGAATGCAGGGTACAACAAAAGCCCTGATGCCATTCATAAATAAAGACTAAAAAAAAAAAAAAAGTGTCTAGTATCGATACAGTCATACTGATTTTAAGGTACAAAGAGTTACTTTTATGCAAATAAGCAAAACATATTGTTTTACCCTACGCCGTTCTTCAGATAAGGCAAATAGATACACTGGCTTCACACGGTGTAAAAGTTCTGCTTTATTTGTGATGCACAGTAAATTGGGTCAATAGTTTGAGCTGTCTCTATTGTGACGGCAGCTCCTGTCTTAAAAGCTGTTGTTTTTTTCTTCCACTGTTCTGTTTAAAAGCCACAGATGTGGAAAGGGCATTTTTTTTTTGCTTTCAGACGTACGTAGTATCAGTGCTGCAAAAGAGGCAGGAACGTGTCTGTTTGTAAATGTATTCCCATATGTCAAGACAGGAGTGAGAAGTTTAACCCTCAGATAGATGCACGAGTGACTGGACCCTACACTCGCAATGCTATCATGCAAATGTTAGCATGCTGACATCAACATGTAGTGGTGTAGATATACAGTATATGTCTACCCATGAAAATGGATACAAATTCTACTGCTAACATCAGTATGCTAACAACTAGCACGATAATGCTATGTCTTCATATAAGTGTCTACCTATGAAAATTGATAAAAATGCTACTATGCTAATGTTAGCATGCTAGCAATGCTAACATTGCTAGCAATGCTAACATTAGCATGCTAAAAGCTAGCATGATAGTGGTGTTTATATATATGTGTGCCTAGCTATGAAGATGGATCAAAATGCTACTATGCTAATGTTAGTATGCTAAGACCTAGCATAGTACAGCTAAGTCTTTATATGAATATCTATGAAAATGGCTAAAAATCAGACAATGCTAATGTTAACATGCTAGCAATGCTATCATGCAAATGTTAGCATGCTGACATCAACATGATAGTGGTGTAGATATACAGTATATGTCTACCCATGAAAATGGATACAAATTCTACTGCTAACAACTAGCACGATAATGCTACGTCTTCATATAAGTGTCTACTTATGAAAATGGATAAAAATGCTACTATGTTAATGTTAGCATGCTAAAAGCCAGCATGATAGTGGTGTTTATATATATGTGTGCCTAGCTATGAAGATGGATCAAAATGCTACTATGCTAATGTTAATATGCTAAAACCTAGCATAGTACAGCAAAGTCTTTATATAAATATCTATGAAAATGGCTAAAAATCAGACTATGCTAATGTTAACATGCTAGCAATGCTATCATGCAAATGTTAGCATGCTGAAATCAACATGGTAGTGGTGTAGATATACAGTATATGTCTACCCATGAAAATGGATACAAATTCTACTGCTAACATCAGTATGCTAACAACTAGCACGATAATGCTATGTCTTCATGTAAGTGTCTACCTATGAAAATTGATAAAAATGCTACTATGCTAATGTTAACATGCTAACAATGCTAACATGTTGTTAACAATATCCTGACTTTGTTGAATGAGTTGATGTTATGTTTTTTGGCATTTATTTGTTTGTTTTTTGAAGGGGGTTGAATGAAATCTTTAGGAATTGAATCATATAACATCTTATGACAGTAAGACTTCTATGATGATGCCAACTTGACCCCCCCCCCCAAAAAAATCAGCTAACAATCACGTTTGAATATGATATGAATGTGTTCTATGCTGTCTATTAAGGTAGTATTTGATAACGCTGATATTTAAGAGGGGGTTGCCAAATGGTGGGGCAGGATAATTCAGAATTTTCCGCCCCCACTGTGTGCTTGTGAAAAAAGGTGACCCGCTCTTACTGTTTTCTCCCCATTTGTGCTCTTCTCACCCACACAGATAAGTTGTTTGGAAAGAGGCTGCTTCAGGCTGGCAGACACGTCATGTCTCATAAGTCTTGGATGAAAACGGTGCCCACGGAGAACTGTGATGTCCTCATGACATTTGCAGGTCAAGCAGCCAAACACAATAAAGCCTTTATTTCCATCAGTGCTGTAATAATAATAATTCACTATTTGGATGAAATTGGACTACCTGTTGTCATATCATCCATAGTAGTATTCTACTGGATTTATTTGTGCAAAAAAAAAATATTAATGTATATTTCTTGATATTGCATGTAAGGAAATTTGAAAAAAATGAACAATTGGAACTCATACACATACATTGTCATATCATTTAACATAATAGCATCAAAGTATGTTATTTTTAATTAAGATTAACACATTTCTTGTGTCATTTTCAGGTAAACAATACCTATTAGCCAAATCAAAGTGCACTTAAACGCAAAGGGAATTAATAAATCTTGCAATTTTATAGAAAGACCCTTAAATAATGAAATAATGTGTCTATATTTTTCCCAATTATAGTAAAGTGATAACCTTCTGAACATAATTCTGCTAAATTACTGTGTGAACAGGCTTCTCCCTAATTGCTGAGCGATGTTTATGTAATAAAATGTAATGGGTTGAACATTTGCTGAGGGGCTTTAATTATGAAAATAACACACAATTAGAGGATGACTCTGATGAGTCGAGATTATTATATAATAATCGCAATATCTTGGTCAGTGTTCTTGAGGGATATTCTATATATCAGGGGTGTTTAAAGTATGTTCTAAAAGTAAAAATGGAAAAAAAAGAGCAGCCGTTTTAAGAATGTGCATAAGACAATTTAAAGTATTTTATCTGTACTCTTCAATTTTAATACTTTAAAATGTTTCGTTCAAGAGAATTTTATGTAATGATTTTATAGAATGAATTTTATGAAGTGATTTGACCCTTCTTTTCTGTAAAGAACTTTGAATTATCTTGTATTCTATAAATTTTCAATATTATTCTATAAATTAAATAACGTCAAAATATTAGCAAAATAAAGTCATAATTTTAACAGAAGAAAGTTTCAGTAAAATCGTAGTATCGCAATGAAAAAAATGTCAGAAGCATAAAGTTAAAATATTAAAGAAAAAAAAATGTCATTTAATTGTTTTAAAGTTGCAATTTTACAAGAAACAAGCAAAACAAATAAAGTTTTGAAATGTTGAAAAAATCGGTTGAGAAAAAGTTATAAAACTGATAATTAGTACCTTGTATTCTACATTTTTTCTCTATTCTATAAATTAAATAACCTCAAAATATTAGCAAAATAAAGTCATAATTTTAACAGAAGAAAGTTTCAGTAAAATTGTAGTATCGCGATGAAAAAAATGTCAGTAGCATAAAGTTGAAATATTAAAGAAAAAAAATGTCATTTAATTGTTTTAAAGTTGTAATTTTACAAGAAACAAGCAAAACAAATAAAGTTTTGAAATGTTGAAAAATTTGGTTGAGAAAAAGTTATAAAACTGATAATTAGTACCTTGTATTCTACAATTTTTCTCTATTATTCTATAAATTAAATGACATCAAAATATTAGCAAAATAAAGTCATAATTTTAACAGAAGAAAGTTTCAATTAAATCAATAAAAGTATTGCGATGAAAAAAATGTCAGAAGCATAAAGTTGAAATATTAAAGAAAAAAAATGACATTTAATTTTTTTAAAAGTTGTAATTTTATAAGAAACAAGCAAAACGAATAAAGTTTTGAAATGTTGAAAAAATAGGCTGAGAAAAAGTTATAATACTGATAATTAGTACTGATAATTCTCGGCTAATTTTCAATATCGACATAAAAATGCGATATCGGTATCTGATTTTTCCCGATCATGAAAACGGATAAAAAAAATGGTGTATACAAAACATATGTGTTCATTCCACCACATATATCAATATCAGTATCGGCTGATATACTTTAGGTATTGGAAATTGAGAGTTGGACAGTATCGACATGTTGGTTTTGGGCAAAAAAATTGAAAATCCGTAGTTATAATATTATAAGAATAAAGTCAAAATATTCCGAAAATAAATTGTGATATTACGAAAAAAAAAATGAAAAAATGGGGGAAAGAAATTTAATGTAAGGAGAAAAAGTTGCTATTAATAATAAATTTTGTCAACTTAACATAAAGCTAAAATGCATCCTGTTTTTTCTTAAGTATTTATATACTCGTGGCATATCGACATATGGTCCCCGCATCCTGATTTTTAAATTCTTTTATAGTATGCGGACCTTGGTGATATAAATTGAACGGTTATGCAAAAGCGTCAACATTTGATGTGGGAAAGTGAAATCAGGAGGAACATACATTTCTTCAATTCTCTAAGTCACAATCTCAAAAATATTTCCCACCAGCCTAAATCCCCAAAGCGTATGAGGAAGCGGAGCAGAGTGGGTTGTTTGCACATCACTTAACCTCCTGCTGCTTCTCCAGCACGCAGCGACAGACTGCAATGAGTACTGTGTGCACAGAGGTACTTGAAAATGTATTATCTTTTTATCTCCAACACAGATACTACAGATGACCACACGTTGCTATGGCTACTCAACCACATCCGACTGGGAATTCCTGAACTCATCATCCAAATCCGTCACCACAAGCACACGCGCGTCTACGCATTCTTCGTCACCGCCACCTATGAGAAGTAAGATATCTTTTCATATAATAATGCATCTTTTAAAATCATGGTACTATACAAGAGAGGAGAAATATGATCTCAGGGAAGAAGTACATTTGAAACACTTCTATGCTAGGACTACGTTATGCTAGCCATAGCATTTCAGTATGTGGAATCAAACTATGGAATGGATTGAGTAAGGAAATCAAACAATGCACAACGATGAGCCAATTCAAGAAACAATACAAGCAGTTGATGTTTGCTAAATACAAGGATGAAGAGTCTTGAACCAGTCATGATGTGCTATATATATCACTATATTGACACTTACTATGGTACCCATTATGGCATTGGATACTCATATCACCTTGTACTTCGGTACGAGGTACATTATTAAAAAAACAACAAAAAAAACCCTTAAACTGTATTATGAAAGCAGGAAGTGAACAAATGTAACAGTTACTGATTGTAAAAGTACCAGATGGAGGTGTAGGATTTAATAAGCTTTGCTTCTTCCTACTCCTTTTGGACATGTGGAACTGTCAACTGATTATGTTCATTCATTCATTCATTTTCTACCGCTCTTTTCCTCACGAGGGTCTTGGGGGGTGCTGGAGCCTACCCACGCATGCACGGGGAGAACATGCAAACTCCACACAGAGATGGCTGAGGGTGGGGAAAGACAAAATAAGAAGCCAAAAAGTTACCACTTCCACACAAAATAGGAGGAGAGCTCATTCATTCATTCGTTTTCTACCGCTTATCCTCACGAGGGTTGTGGGGGTGCTGGAGCCTATCCCAGCTGTCTTTGGGCAGGGCCGGGGTACACCCTGGACTGGTGGCCAGCCAATCACAGGGCACATATAGACAAACAACCATTCACACTCACATTCATACCTATGGACAATAATTTGGAGTCGCTAATTAACCTAGCATGTTTTTGGAATGTGGGAGGAAACCGGAGTACCCGGAGAAAACCCCCGCATGCACGGGGAGAACATGCAAACTCCACACAGAGATGGCCGAGGGTGGAATTGAACCCTGGTCTGGTGCATTATTAAAAACAAAAAAAAACAAAAAAAAAACGTAAACTGTATTATGGAAAGCAGGAAGTGAACAAATGTAACAGTTACTGATTGTAAAAGTACCAGATGGAGGGGTAGGATTAATAAGCTTTGCTTCTTCCTACTCCTTTTGGACATGTGGAACTGTGAACTGATTATGTGATGCATTCATTTTCTACCGCTTTTTTCCGCGGGGGTGCTGGAGCCTATCCCAGCTGTCTTTGGGCAGTGCCGGGGTACACCCTGGACTGGTGGCCAGCCAATCACAGGGCACATATAGACAAACAACCATTCACACTCACATTCAAACCTCCATCCATTTTGGAGTTGGAGATTATCCCAGCGGATTCTGCAGTGTTTTCCACCGGACTGCAAAATATGTTTAATTTTCTTCTGTTGCTGTTTATTGTTTGAGTTCTTCATTTTTGCTGCAGAAGCCAATTTTCAAGGAACTGGGATATGTTGTGACGTTAAAGTCAGGGATGTTGCTGTTGTTCTTCGCCGGTGTCAGGTAGCCCGAATTAATCATTCTTATATTTAGCTCCCAGTCCTTACATAGCAAATCATCGTTAAAGCTGTTGTGATGTCTCAGCAATGTTTCTCTCCTTGTGGCTGGAGGTTATTTAAGTTTCAATCAATCACGCAGATGGAACTCTTGAGTTCTCTTGGTTTTTTTTTTTAAGTCACCCCCAGGTGGTTCCAGGGACACTTTAATCCCAGCCTTGACTAAAGTGCATATTTAGGAATCCAATCCAAGACGTGAGGGCGGCACGCACTGTTCCATTTTGTTCCTTCTGCGGACTCTTGGCTGAAAATGGAATAAGACGTAGCAAAGTGGAACGAAGAGGGAGTCACCAGGGAGGTTAGGATGAAGATATGAAGATAATGGACAAGGAAGAGGTCTGGTACTGCTGCTACCGGTTTTTGGAAGCGTACCGTTGGGTTTTTAGATGAAATGCTTTGGGGAAAAAGATGGATGTGTCACATGAAGCACACACACCTGCTGTCAGAGAGGATGACCTACATTTCCATCAGAGACTTTAACCCAGAAATGGTTCTATCCGTTCATAGTCACCTTGACAGTTATAACATTGTCTTTATTACTACAGTGTATATACACAATGCTTTTCTTATTATGGTACTATATGCGCCATGTCAATGTCTGTGATTTGACCCTTCTTTTCTGTAAAGAACTTTGAATTACCTTGTATTCTATGTATACATTTTCTATATTATTATATAAATTAAATAACATCAAAATATTAGCTCATAATTTTAATAAAATCAATAAAAGTATTGCAATGAAAAAAATGTCAGAAGCATAAAGTTGAAATATTAAAAAAAAAAGACATTTATTTCTTTTAAAGTTGTAATTTTATAAGAAACAAGCAAAACAAATAAAGTTTTGAAATGTTGAAAAAAATCGGTTGAGAAAAAGTTATAGTACTGATAATTAGTACCTTGTATTCTGTAAATTTTCTCCATTATTCTATAAATTAAATAACATCAAAATATTAGCAAAATAAAGTCATAATTTTAACAGAAGAAAGTTTCAATAAAATTGTAGTATTGCGATGAAAAAAATGTCAGAAGCATAGAATTGAAATATTAAAGAAAAAAAATTACATTAAATTTTTTTTAAAGTTGTCATTTTATAAGAAACAAGCAAAACGAATAAAGTTTTGAAATGTTGAAAAAATAGGCTGAGAAAAAGTTATAAAACTGATAATTAGTACCTTGTATCCTACAATTTTTCTTTTATTATTCTATAAATTAAATAACATCAAAATATTAGCAAAATAAAGTCATAATTTTAACAGAAGAAAGTTTCAATAAAATCAATAAAAGTATTGCAATGAAAAAAATGTCAGAAGCATAAAGTTGAAATATTAAAGAAAGAAAATGACATTTGAAATGTTGAAAAAATAGGCTGAGAAAAAGTTATAATACTGATAATTAGTACTGGTAATTCTCGGCTAATTCTCGTTATCGACAGAAAAATGCGATATCGGTATCTGATTTTTCCCGATCATGAAAACGGATTAAAAAAATGGTGTATACAAAACATATGTGTTCATTCCACCACATATATCAATATTGGTATCGGCTGTTATATTGTAGGTATTGGAAATTGAGACACAACATTTTCCTTATTATGGTACCATACGCACCATGTCAATGTCTGTTGATATTATACACTGGAAACTGCTTATTTCAACACCCGTGGGACTGGCTAACTGGCGTCGATATCCGCGGTGGTCGATATTAAAATATTTTTTATTGCCTTCCTCCATTTGTGCACATATTTATTTAGATTCTTTTGTTTTCATACGATATTGTAGCCACCAGAGTACAGGTTCCTGACCCAACTATGATAAATACATTTCCAGCAAGTAGGATTCCTTATTTATAAATTGAATGTTTTTGTAGTTAAAAACCTTTTTTTAACATTATTAAAGCCCTCTAGACGTGAAATAACACCCCTATAGTGACCTTTACACTCATGTTACCCAACACAGTAGACAAAATAAGAGTCAATAAGACATAAATGAGACTCGTGCTCATGGAGCTGAGTGGCAGCTCGACAGGAAGTGATGTCAAGGGTTCAGATTTTTTGTTTATTGCAGTATTTCATAAACATACTTTGTTTTGTGGTTGACTATAACCTATTATGGTTTATGTATATGTATGTAGGTTTACATTTGAACATGCATCAGATTACAATTGAATGCATCACATAATCAGTTCACAGTTCCACATGTCCAAAAGGAGTAGCAAGAAGCAAAGCTTATTAAATCCTACCCCTCCATCTGGTACTTTTACAATCAGTACCTGTTACATTTGTTCACTTCCTGCTTTCCTAATATAGTTTAAATTTTTTTTTTATTAATTTCTTTTATTATTTTTTTGTTTAATTTATTTTCCACCGGATAAAATTAATGTAAAATTTAATTTAATTTAATTTAATTTAATTTAATTAAAAAAATATTTTTGTCCCGTACCAAAGTATTGAGCATCCAATGCCATAATGGGTACCATAGAGCGTGTCAATATAGTGATATATATAGCACATCATGACTGGTTCAAGACTCTTCATCCTTGTATTTAGCAAACATCAACTGCTTGTATTGTTTCTTGAATTGGCTCATCGTTGTGCATTGTTTGATTTCCTTACTCAATCCATTCCATAGTTTGATTCCACATACTGAAATGCTATGGCTAGCATAACGTAGTCCTAGCATAGAAGTGTTTCAAATGTACTTCTTCCCTGAGATCATATTTCTCCTCTCTTGTAGAGAAGTATTGGATGAGATTTTTAGCTAATTGCTTATTTTTAGCCTTATGTATTATTTTAGCTGTTTGAAGATGAACTATATCAGCAAGTTGAAGTATTTGTGATTTTAGAAATAAGGAGTTAGTATGTTCTCTGTAGGCGGCATTATGAATTATCCTTACTGGCCTTTTTTGCAGTACATTTAGCCAGTGAAGATTGCTTTTATAGTTATTAGCCCATATTTCCACACAATAAGTAAGATATGGTAGAACCAGAGAGTGTGGAGTGATTTCTGACTTAGAAAAAAAAATTGCTTTGTTCAATACTGAAATATTTCTGGCCACCTTATGTTATATATGGTGTCAGTCTCTCCATGCATGGGTTCTCTTCGAGTACTGCGTCTTCCTCCCACAGTTAGGTTAATTGGAGCCTCTCCATCGTCCGATTGGCTGGTAACCAGTCCAGGGTGTACACCACTGTGTCAGTCATGACCCTAAATAAGGTCAAACAGCATAGAGAATGCTTGGATTTTATGATGTCTTGCTGTAAATGCACACATAATAGTATGAACCACATCCCTTTTGGTGCCCTGGAGTTGTGGCTAAGTTCACAAAAGATGCTTTTTTTTTCCTTTGCGGCTCACTAAGCTGTGATACACAAACCCCCAGCTGTTTTTTCCCTGGCTGTAATCCATCTTGGTGTTGAGCGCATATCACCGTATTGTTCCTCCAAGAACCTGGAGGTGCATGATGGATGGATGTTGCAGGCCAACTTAGGCTTTACTCGATGTGTGTGTGTGTGTGTGTGTGTGTGTGTACGTACACACAGATGAACGTGAAGAGGAGAGGTGAGCTGACAGCATGTAGGGAACAGAAGATGTGCGGCTGCATTATTACTGCTGATTTCAGCCTCTGGGAAGGACAGAGGGTGAGGAGGAAAGGATGATAGGATAAAGGGGGGGGGAGCTTGAGATATAAAAAGGATGAAGGGGGAGGGAGGATGAGGGCGAAAGGAAATAGAACGACTGGGGGGGGGGGGGGGGGGTTGAAGGGAAATTAGATGAGCACAGAAGACAATCATTCCACAGAAGGAAAGCACTGTCACTGAATGTGACTGCAGTCATTTTACAACACCAACAATTAACACTATAGACACAAATATAGCATTTTTATTCAATACGCAATTATTGTTATCTTGCCGAAGCAGAAATGAATACTACATTGTCAGTTTTTCACTCTGACACGCGTCAATCAGCGCTACAGATATTTACCGCGTAAACGTTTTGCTTTCATAGCTTTGTACATGTCGAAGCATGGATGCTTGAGCTCAAAAGGTCAAGGTCACAGCAATGTCGAACACCTCAATCATGAAAAATTTAAATTTTTCTGCAGTTTCGATCCATTTCTATACTGACCTTAATCTTCAGGAGGCTGGTTTTTTATATATATATTTAAATATATTCAGGTTCTCTGCATCCTTTTCCTTTCAGTGCAATAGTCAAGTTAAAAAAGTATACAAAAAGTAGAGTAAAAATAGATAGTTTAACAAGATATATACAAGATACAGTAAAGTCTCGTTATATCGATATTGTCGGGAGTCAGAAAAAATATCGATATAACTGGACTGTCGATATATCCGATCCTGCGCCAAACTGCATTAAAAGTGGGCAATAATGCACTCGACATTGTTCTATAGTATATACCACCTTATGTTGTATATGGTGTCAGTCATCTCCATGCATGGGTTCTCTTCGAGTACTGCGTCTTCCCTCCGAAGAATTTTTCTTTACGTATTTTGAAGAAAAATGTATGTGTCTTATTTGCGGGACGACTTTTGCAATACCAAAGCGGCACACGAAAGCTTCAATGCTACCCACCCTGCAGCGCATTAAGGACGGAAAAGGCCCGTTTGTTAATTGACTTTTTTCACTAGGCAGGTGAAAAAAATCACAGAAAGGTGTTCCCTCTGAGCACATAAATAAATGTTTCTTGTTAAAAAATATGTTTTTGTTACCATTATTGTGGAAAATAATGAACTTTGATATGTGAGCAGTCGCTTCACATAGTGTTACTAATACTATTCCTTTTGTTCTGAATACTAAAAAGTCATCCGTGCAGTTTTGTCATTTTGGAAATTCATGGCAAACAGGTCATGTAGCCCTTCGTACTATCCATGCTCACAAAGTAGCCCTCGGCCTCAAAAAGGTTGGTGACCCCTGCTGTAGTCTGTCTCGGTTCAGCAACGTTATGTGCTCAAAGAGTAAGGTCAGCTGAATACTAAAATATTTTCTTCTCTGATGGCATGGGAATATTCCAAAATGACAACGCTACGATTCATCAGGCTCAAATTGTGAAAGACTGACGTTGTGGGAACGTTTCTACTCATGGATTGGCCACAAGAGTCCAGACTTGAATCCTATTGCGTTGTGCAAGTCATCAAATCTTGGCAAAAAATGAATACAACTCCAGACAGAAATAAATAGCGTGGCATTGCAGAAGATTGTGGAAAACGATGCGTCAGCAAATGCAACACAATATTTCTGTATTTTTCTATATTTTTTTTATATTTGACACATAATCGAAAATAACCAATACTTTGTAGCTTGCTGCGAGGTGCTGAAGAAACGGGCCTAAGAAAGGCGGTGAAACCAGAGTTTGGAGGAGGAACCCGCAGCTTCTCCTGCGAGGAAGACTACATTTACGAGAACATCGAGAGCGAGCTGTGCTTCTTCACCTCTCAGGTGAGGTCTCACATGAACGCATGCATGCACATTTGAAACTTATGTTTTTATCTTGTTAGTCCTATTTTATGCTCTTAGTCTTCAGCTTTTAACTCCAGTGTTTTGTTTTGTTTTTTTTTTGTCATATTTTTTAGTTTTAGTTTTTTTGCTCTTGGTCTTCAGTTTTTAACTCCAGTGTTTTGTTTTTATCTTTTTAGTCCTATTTTATGCTCTTAGTCTTCAGCTTTTAACTCCAGTGTTTTGTTTTTATCTTTTTAGTCGTTTTTTTTTTTGCTCTTGGTCTTCAGCTTTTAACTCCAGTGTTTTGTTTTTATCTTTTTAGTCATATTTTTTTTCTTTTGCTCTTGGTCTTCAGCTTTTAACTCCAGTGTTTTGTTTTTATCTTTTTAGTCCTATTTTATGCTCTTAGTTTTCAGCTTTTAACTCCAGTGTTTTGTTTTTACCTTTTTAGTCTTTTTTTTTTTTTTTGCTTTTGGTCTTCAGCTTTTAACTCCAGTGTTTTTTTTTTTATTTTTTTAGTCTTATTTTTTATCCAGTGTTTTGTTTTTATCCTTTTAGTCCTATTTTATGCTCTTAGTCTTCAGCTTTTAACTCCAGTGTTTTGTTTTTATCTTTTTAGTCGTTTTTTTTTGCTCTTGGTCTTCAGCTTTTAACTCCAGTGTTTTGTTTTTATCTTTTTAGTCATATTTTATGCTCTTCGTCTTCAGCTTTTAACTCCAGTGTTTTGTTTTTATCTTTTTAGTCATATATTTTTTTTTTTTTTTGCTCTTAGTCTTGAGCTTTTAACTCCAGTGTTATGTTTTTATCTTTTTAGTTCTATTTTATGCTCTTAGTCTTCAGCTTTTAACTCCAGTGTTTTGTTTAATCTTTTTAGTCATATTTTATGCTCTTAGTCTTCAGCTTTTAACTCCAGTGTTTTGTTTTTATCTTTTTAGTCATATTTTATGCTCTGAGTCTTCAGCTTTTAACTCCAGTGTTTTGTTTTTATCTTTTTAGTCCTATTTTATGCTCTTGGTCTTCAGCTTTTAACTCCAGTGTTTCCTCAGAGGGGTCCTCCACACTGGGGGCTGTGTCGGGTCTGCTGAGGGGGTGCCAATCTTGGGTCCCTTCGACCCGGCCGGCTGGGGGTTCCTCCCTTTAATGGGGGGGTCCGCCCGTCTGTCGGAGTCGGGGGGGCCCGGGTGCTGGTCCTCCGATGGCACGGCCTGCAGCTCCGCCCAGTGTGGCCCCAAAGGTGGCGTTTCCTTGATCCTCAGTGCCATGCCATGTCTCCCTACTGTGTGTGATTGTGTGATTGTGTGTGTCTAGTATGGAGGGTGGGAAGGAGGGGCTTTCTTTTGTTTCTTTGTTCTTTCCTTTTAATTGTGGAAATTGTTTTAATTCTGTAAAGCACTTTGTGTTGCATGTCTTTGCAGGAAAAGTGCTATACAAATAAAGTTGATTTGATTTGATATGAATGCAACACATGACTTTGTTTTCTTATCAGGAGCGGCAGAGCATCATTAAGTACTGGCTGGATAACCTACGTGCCAAACATGGGGAGGTGCTTCATAACATCAACTTCCTGGAAGGGCAACCAATCAGTAAGCTGCATCATTTCTATTTTAGTTATTGTGTCTCGAACACATTTTATGGAGTTTTTTATGAAGAGTTCATGCCAAATTATTCTTTCTAGTTCCAGAACTGAGTGCACGAGGTGTGATTCAGCAAGTGTTTCCCCTCCATGAGCAGCGGTTCCTGAGTCAGCTCATGAAGTCTTGGGTCCAGGCGGTTTGTGAGAAACAGCCCTTAGGTCAGAGGAACGTGACAACAAATTGGAGAGATCAAAATGTTTCTTTTATTTGCATGTTTTCTTTTGTTTACAGATGATATCTGTGACTATTTTGGGGTCAAGATCGCCATGTATTTTGCCTGGCTGGGTTTTTACACCACCTCTATGTTGTATCCTGCTGTGATTGGATTTGTGCTGTGGATGCTCACCGAGTCGGATCAGGTGAGACGTTCTCATTAACGTGTATGATCAATATCAGTAGGTCAATGTTGACACAATTTCACGGCTTCATTTTGTCACGATTTTTTCAAAATACGTATATGAATAAATCAGTGCTGTTTATGGTTGGCCTATTATTAGTAAAATCATATTTGAGCAGGTTTAATGTGTTGAGTAAACATACGTTAAAACTTCCTTTCAATGCGTAGCTAAAATATTAATACAGTATAAGGCGAAGATGCATTCAAATACATGTTGTTGATATGTGCTGAAGTACTCTGCACTGGCTACTCGGTACCAAGCGTCATATATTTTCATTTAAGGATCGACCGATACATCGGCTGGCCGATATATTGGGTCGATATTTGCGTTCTATACTTGAATCGGTATCGGCCGATACGCGCGTAGGTTCAACGATATATTTTTTAGCCGCATGATTTACAGACAGGCATCCGTCGGGCAGTTATGTGTTGCCGGAGGACCCTACAACACACGCAGTCGTGTTTAAACTTGAGACCTGTAATATTTGTTATCATTGTCATTTTTTCATTTAAATTGAGGAAGCAAAAGCAGTATCGGCCACAAATATCGGCTCAAGCAAAATCAGCCATCGGCTAAGGGTGATGGAAAAAAATCGGTATCGGCCCGAAAAAAAACATATCTGTCGATCCCTAGTTTAAACTTGAGACCTGTACATATAAATTGAGGAAGCAAAAGCGGTATCAGCTACAAATATTGGCCCAAGCAAAATCGGCCATCAGCTAAGGGTGATGGAAAAAAATCGGTATCGGCCCGAAAAAAACCATATCGGTCAATCCCTAGTTTAAACTTGAGACCTGTACATATAAATTGAGGGATCAAAAGCAGTATCAGCTACAAATATCGGCCCAAGCAAAATCGGTCATCGGTTAAGGGTGATGGAAAAAAATCGGTATCGGCCCCGAAAAAACCTTATCAGTCGATCCCTAGTTTAAACTTGAGACCTGTACATAAAAATTGAGGAAGCAAAAGCGTAATCAGCTACAAATATCGGCCCAAGCAAAATCGGCCATCGGCTAAGGGTGATGAAAAAAAATCGGTATGGGCCCGAAAAAAAAAAACATATCTGTCGATCCCTAGTTTGAACTTGAGACCTGTACATATAAATTGAGGAAGCAAAAGCAGTATCGGCCACAAATATCGGCTCAAGCAAAATCGTCCATCGGCTAAGGGTGATGGAAAAAAATCGGTATCGGCCCGGAAAAAAAACATATCGGTCGATCCCTAGTTTAAACTTGAGACCTGTACATATAAATTGAGGAAGCAAAAGCAGTATCAGCCACAAATATCATCCGAAGCGAAATCAGCCATCAGCATCAAAAGCAGTATCGGCCACAAATATCGTCCCAAGCAAAATCGGCCATCGGCATCAAAAGCAGTATCGGCCACAAATATCGGCCCAAGCAAAATCGGCCATCGGTTAAGGGTGATGGAAAAAAATCAGTATCGGCATCGGCCTGAAAAAAAACCATATCGGCCAATCCCTAGTTTAAACTTGAGACCTGTACATATAAATTGAGGAAGCAAAAGCAGTATCAGCCACAAATATCATCCGAAGCGATATCAGCCATCAACATCAAAAGCAGTATCAGCCACAAATATCGCCCCAAGCAAAATCGGCCATCGGTTAAGGGTGATGGAAAAAAATCAGTATCGGCATCGGCCCGAAAAAAACCATATCGGTCGATCCCTAGTTTAAACTTGAGACCTGTACATATAAATTGAGGAAGCAAAAGCAGTATCAGCCACAAATATCTGTCCAAGCAAAAAATCGGTGATGGAAGGTGATGGAAAAAAATCGGTATCGGCATCGGCCGGAAAAAGCCATATCGGTCGATCCCTATTTTCATTGCTTTGCTAACAAACTGTATTCCGCACATGATGGATCATTTTTATAATTTATATTGTTAAAATGTATAAAATGTATTTATAATTTAAAGTTGACTGGCTTTTTTCTGTTGCTTATCAGACAAGCCGTGACATCTGCTGTGTTGTCTTTGCGCTCTTCAACGTGGTGTGGGCCACTTTGTTTCTTGAACGATGGAAGAGAAGGGGGGCGGAGCTGGCGTACAAATGGGGAACTCTGGACCCGCCTGCTGAATCCCTGGAGGAACCACGTCCTCAGTTCCGGGTCTGAAATAGTGCAAGTCTTCATGATTTCACCTTCATCTTCTCTTCCTTCAATATAATGCCAGGTGTCTGTGTCTTGGTAGGGAGTGAAGCGCTGTAGCCCCGTCACAGGATGTGAGGAGTTCTACTATCCACCATGGCGGAGACGTGTGTTCAGGTGGCTGGTCAGCTTGCCCATCTGTCTTCTCTGTCTCTGTTTTGTCTTCCTGGTCATGCTCATCTGCTTTGAGCTGCAGGTCAGTCACCTACCATGAAATGATGATGTACTTTGCATCTGTCCATTTCAGTGTCACTGAATGAAGACCAACAACCACATTTGAGCCAGCCTTACAACACAGTGTGACTCAGACTATATGCAAATGAATTCAATTTAATTGCTGCCCATTAACTTATATATGATGGCATGTCGCAAATTAATGTCTGTCATGTCGTATTTTTAAGATAGTCCTTTCTAAACTTTTTTGATGAAATAATAGAGGGGACTGAAGTGATAAAACTAGTCTAGCAATACAATACAAACAATAGAATCTAAATTAGGGCTGTCGAAAGTGGGGACCATTTGCAGCCTGTGGCACATGTAAAAATATAATAAAATAATAAAATGGAAAAAAACAGCAAAAATATATTAGGAGAATGAAGTCACAATATTATAGGTAAAACATATAAAGAATAAAGTTGTATTATTATGATAAAAAATATACTGTATAATTGTTAAAATACAAAAATTAACAATCCTATGGCACCTGATCCAGACAAGCAATAGCATTAACAGCACAATTCCCAACATTTGTCAGGCTACAAATGTCTATAAGTGACTTTCCCAAAAATATAATAAAACAATAAAATGGAAAAAAAACAGCAAAAATATATTAGGAGAATAAAGTCACAATATTCTAAAAAATATTTTCAAAGAATAAAGTTGAATTATTATAATAAAAAATATACTGTATAATTGTTAAAATACAAAAATTAACAATCCTATGGCACCTGATCCAGACAAGGAACAGCATTAACAGCACAATTCCCAACATTTGTCAGGCTACAGATGTCTAAGTGAATTTCCGAAAAATATAATAAAAAAATAAAATGAAAAAAAAAAACAGCAAAAATATATTAGGAGAATAAAGTCACAATATTATAAGTTAAAAAATATTTCCAAAGAATAAAGTTGTATTATTATGATAAAAAAATATACTGTATAATTGTTAAAATACAAAAATTAACAATCCTGATCCAGAACACCATTAACAGCACAATTCCAAACATTTGTCAGGCTACAGATGTCTATAAGTGAATTTCTGAAAAATATAATAAAAAAATAAAATGGAAAAAAAAACAGCAAAAATATATTAGGAGAATAAAGTCACAATATTATAGGTAAAAAATAGTGGGCAATTCCACCCTCGGCCATCTCTGTGTGGAGTTTGCATGTTCTCCCCGTGCATGCGTGGGTTTTCTCCGGGTACTCCGGTTTCCTCCCACATTCCAAAAACATGCTAGGTTAATTAGCCACTCCAAATTATCCATAGGTATGAATGTGAGTGTGAATGGTTGTTTGTCTGAGCCCTGTGATTGGCTGGCGACCAGTCCAGGGTGTACACCGCCTCTCGCCCGAAGACAGCTGGGATAGGCTCCAGCACCCCCGCGACCCTCGTGAGGAAAAAGCGGTAGAAAATGAATGAATGAATGAATGATTACTGCTGCTAGCATAGCAAGCTAGTGAGGTAACTAGTTAGCCTCTCCAATTTACTTAATTCAAATAGAGTGAAGAAGAACAACAAACAAGCCATAAAACTACCACTTCCACACGGAATAAGAGGAGAACCTTGTTTTCCACTCAATCTCAGCCATGGCATATTGGCCCAGAATAAAACATCATGTAATCTTATGTCATAATAATCAATAATGTCAATAATAGATCATATTCGACCATGAAACAGTGATCAACAGGGACGATATTCGAACCGCGATATAGTGATGACTGTACTACAGTGAATCAGCTACATTACCATTTCATCTTATTAGCGACTCTGCAATCTCAAATCATTGTCGTTACGTTGTCATTCACTGTGGAGTGCTCTGTGGCCAAACTGATCAAATATTCACAAAATATATTTTGTTTTGTTATAGTGAGAGATTACGCCTCTTGTTCTGTGCTTTTTGGTCCCTGTTCCTGTGATTCAGCAGTTTCCTAAAATCTCCTAGAGTTGAGATACTATAAATATGAACTTAAAGGTGACAAAGTGAAGATTGATTTGTGTTTGCAGGAGTTTGTAATGGGGATCAAAGAAATGCCTCGGATGGCTCGCTTCATCCCTAAAATCATGCTCGCTATCACTGTGACTGCATGTGATGAGGTGTACAGGAAGATTGCCTGCTGGCTCAATGACATGGGTGAGAGTTTGTTTTCTGATTCAAGTACAAAATAAGTTTCTATTTAAGAAACTAGAGTACCAGAGAAGATGTTGATTTGTACTGTTTCCACAGAAAACTATCGACTCCAGAGTGCCTATGAGAAAAATCTCATCATCAAAATGGTTCTTGTGAGTCATCTTTAGTAACGTTTACTACTACGGTGGAACCTTGGTTAGCGTCATTAATTTGTTTCAGAAGGTCAGACCCTAACCAAAACGGATGCTAATCAGTTTTTCCTAAAATAAATAATACAAATCCAATTGGACCAATTATACTCATTTTCGGGCCTTTGAATTGAGTTTGTGGACTCCTATAGAGCAGCTACACATGATAACCTGCACAGAAAGCTCTCTAGATCTTCCAGACTATGCACCTCTTGCGGTGTTTCCATGGATTTCCTGCCTCCTGCTTAAATGGTCTGTGTAATTTACTCCACCTCCGGCCCCCGTCCAGGTACGCCTCCCGCCGAGCCCACTCCACTGTGATTGGTCACACTCTCAAGTGCTCCCGAGGACTTTCAGACAGCTGCCGAAACCCTTTAGTTTGATGACTTTACCGAAATTGTGCCTTAAAGCTTGCTCTTCTGACTCTTCGACACGACCAAGTAACATTGGAACGGCGTCGGACTTCAGCAAAAGTTTATTCCAGTGTCGTACTGGCCCACGTTCACCAAACACTGCCGTTGAGAGTTGATTATATTTCTCCACTGCTGGCCGGGAACCCGAAACTCCAACCACTTCTGCCTGATGCTTGCCTAAACTAAACAAAATTAGCTTTGCCTCACACCGGGGAAAAAAAATATCTGCTGGTAGCCCTTACTCAACTAGGCATGCGCTTCCAAGGAAGTCTTAGTTGCGGTGACGTCAGTAGAACTCGGTGTTAAGAAAAACTTGTGTAGAGCCCTCCAAAACTGCTTCCGGGGCTCACTTACAGGTGTAAAAACCTCATTATCTGACATGTTGGCATCGTTTAACACGGGAATACAATATTGTAGAAATTTTTATAGGTCAAAAAAGAGAAAAAGCATAATAGGTCCTTTTTAAGGTTACTTTTACCTTCATGAAAATGTGAAAAAGATTAAATACTAAAAATAGTCGTTGATTAAATGGGTAATTGATTAATCGTCCATGATACACGTTAATTTACATAGTCTGGAAAAAGTATGGAATCTGTAAGAACTCTGCATATTGTACGCTAACTGAGTCAAAATTGTGGTTTAACCAACAATGCTAACCAAGGTTCCACTGTAGGGTCTATTTTACAATTGTTTCCTTTCTTCCCTTTTTATGGCATGTCATCTTCTCTTACAGTTTCAGTTTGTTAATTCATATCTCAGCCTTTTTTACATTGGATTCTACCTCAAAGATATGGAGCGGCTCAAGGAGGTAAGAACTTTTAATGTTTTTTTATGAATGCTGCTTTTTGTCTTGTAAATTGCAATGGTGGTGTGTGGAGGATTCAGAAGCGAGCTTTAAGACAATTATGGACAATTTTTCATTATTCATATAGTGGAGTGGATATTACTTTCCTGGAAGACTATGATGAGTTTGAGTCAATGGCGTTACGGAAAGAACTTGCATACTGAAATCAGTGATGAAACTGTTTATATTCATATTTTTACTGGCTTAACAGTATTCTGTGGGTGTGCAAGGAACATTAAACATTGTTCTTCTTATATGGAACTGTTGTTCTCAGATGCTGGCCACTCTGCTCATCATACGCCAGTTCCTCCAAAACGTGAAGGAGGTGCTGCAGCCTTACGTGTATGAGCGCCACAAGCTGGGCGAGCTCACTTTGCGAGCTCTGTGGGACCTACTGCTCTCAGTGCTGCTAAAATACACTCGGCTGGCAGCTGGAAAAGCCCAGGCCTCGCCCACCGACACGGGCATGCCAGGACCTGGTCTGAGAGGCACCAGGCCCGGGGTTGGGCAGCCAGACAGGAGGTCAGTTTTTTTATAATCACAATATGCAATGCATAAGACGATACATATTTGATGCACTACACTACATTTACGCAACCATTTCATACTAGTATATGTTCTTAATCAGGGGTCTCAAACTCAATTTACCCGGGGGCTACTGGAGCTAGGGTCTGAGCAGGGCTGGGCCGCATCAGGTTTCCCCCCCCCCCAAAAAAAAACGCATTTATTAAAAACAGAAAAACATACCAACTTTTTCAGTGCTTTGGTTCCGATTTTCTACAATAAAAGCTCTGATAAAAAAAAAAATTCTGCACAAAATAAGATGAAAAATAAATAAACAAATCAAGAATAAAGAAAATCAATCAGTAATAAATAAATATTATAATAATAATAAAACAGTTGGTGGGTAGACAAATGATTTTTTTCAGATTAAAATGAACAAAGCATTATTAGAGCCCTGTAGACATGACAAAACACGACTATAGTCACATTTATACTCTTTTTATTTACAACATATTGCGCAACTGCAGGGTCTTGAGACACATGCTAACTCGCAAACTAGAGAGCTAGCGACCTAAACGGTAGCCTTCAAGTTATTTCCTTTAAACCTAAATAGCCAAAAACTTACCACTTCCACACGGATAGGGAGGGGCTTTCTTAGTAATTGTTTTTAATTGTGTAAAGCACTTTGTGTTGCATGTCGTTGCAGGAAAAGTGCTATACAAATAAAGTTGATTTGATTTACTTGATTGCAGGGAAAAGAAGTGTTTGAACGGGGGATGCGGGGTACCTGACGAGGAGGAGTGTGGCGAGAGGGACGAGGCCGACAGTGGGAGGTTCAGTGAAGGCGAGACAGAGGAGGAAGGTCTACTAGACTGTGGTTTGAAACTGAGGAAAGTCAGCTTCATCGAGAAGGTAAACATCTGAATGAATTCCACAAATAGGAATTCTATTATATCAAATAGGAATTCTACAAATAATGGAATGAATTCCTATTTGTTTAGATGGAAAGGAGGCCACCGTGCAGCGGCCACCCCATGGACAACAGTTTGGCATCGGAGGGGAGCCCCACCATGGTGGAAAAAGGGTTGGACCCAGCCTCTGTGTTTGAAATGTGTGACGACGACGCTGATAACGGCATCCATGATGTGAAGGAGGCAAGCGGGGGCGTCGTATGTGCGGCCGAAGGCATCAGTTACGCCGTCGGCACCGCCTGTGCCGCTCCACCTGCATCGGGGAGTGAGAGCGGCGTGTTGTTGCGTCACCGGAGAAGAGGAAGGAGCGCTGAAAGGACCGAGCCCAGAACGAGGAGGGAATCATGGATTGACCCTCCGGAAGAGAAGGAGAGCACCACGCTGGCTCAGGCGGAGATGGAAAGCTGCATGCAGACTTATGAGGTAAATGGGACAAGAAACGAGGTGTAGAAGGAGAAACGGGTAGTAGAAAATAGCAGTACATCACCTGCAGTGGTATCCTGCCATGTACTGTACACATAGAGTACTACAATACTGCACTAGTGTAGAAGAAAACAACCAAGGAGCTTTGCCAATGCCGAGAGGTGAGAAGTCAAAATGTGCACCACGTGCATTGGTATATTAATACATTGGTATATTAATACATTGGCATATTAATACATTGGTATATTAATACATTGGTATATTATTACATTGGTGTATTAATACATTGGTATATTAATACATTGGTATATTATTACATTGGTGTATTAATACATTGGTATATTAATACATTGGTGTATTAATACATTGGTATATTAATACATTGGTATATTAATACATTGGTGTATTAATACATTGGTGTATTAATACATTGGTATATTAATACATTGGTATATTAATACATTGGTATATTAATGCATTGGTATATTAATACATTGGTGTATTAATACATTGGTATATTAATACATTGGTGTATTAATACATTGGTGTATTAATACATTGGTATATTATTACATTGGTATATTAATACATTGGTATATTAATGCATTGGTATATTAATACATTGGTATATTAATGCATTGGTATATTAATACATTGGTATAATAATACATTGGTATATTAATACATTGGTATATTAATGCATTGGTATATTAATACATTTCATACTGTATGTACCACTACACAAATACTGTAGTACTGTAGTTTTACATTAGATAGATAGAATGATAGAACGATAGATAGATAGAACGATAGATAGATAGAACGATAGATAGATAGAACGATAGATAGAACGATAGATAGAGCGATAGATAGAACGATAGAACGATAGATAGAACGATAGAACAATAGATAGAACGATAGATAGAACGATAGAACGATAGATAGACGATAGAACGATAGAACAATAGAACGATGGAAAGATAGAAAGATAGATAGATAGATAGAACGATAGATCGATAGAACGATAGGTAGATAGAACGATAGGTAGATAGATAGAACGATAGGTAGATAGAACGATAGAACGATAGATAGATAGATAGATAGAACGATAGATAGATAGAACGATAGATAGATAGAACGATAGATAGATAGAACGATAGATAGATAGAACGATAGATAGATAGAACGATAGAACGATAGATAGAACGATAGAACAATAGATAGAACGATAGATAGAACGATAGAACGATAGATAGAACGATAGAACAATAGATAGAACGATAGATAGAACGATAGAACGATAGAACAATAGAACGATGGAAAGATAGAAAGATAGATAGATAGATAGAACGATAGATCGATAGAACGATAGGTAGATAGAACGATAGGTGGATAGATAGATAGAACGATAGGTAGATAGAACGATAGAACGATAGAACGATAGATAGATAGATAGATAGATAGATAGATAGATAGATAGATAGATAGATAGATAGATAGAACGATAGATAGAACGATAGATAGATAGAACGATAGATAGATAGAACGATAGATAGATAGAACGATAGATAGATAGAACGATAGATAGATAGAACGATAGATAGATAGATAGAACGATAGAACGATAGAACGATAGATAGATAGATAGAACGATAGAACGATAGAACGATAGATAGATAGATAGATAGATAGATAGATAGATAGAACGATAGATAGATAGATAGATAGATATAATAAATAATAATAAATAATAAATATGTGGAGAATAAATAGATGACATCAAATATGAACATCAATGTACAGCGTAAACAGTAATTTGTACAAATAATTTGATCTTATATATTATTGTTTCCCCATTTTTTGCATTGGTCTGTGTAGTCAAGTACATCATTGGCAATATTACAAACTGACTGATATCTCTGATGTCACATTTATGCTTATCGCAGCCCCAAGGAGAAGGGGATCATTAACTACTTTTGTCCCACAGCCAAAATTGTTATTGGCTGACTCTGTGAGGGCTGAAAGCTGTCCTAAAATAAATTAGAAATAAATTGTATCCTAAATACTGTATTATTTTGCAATGAATTAATGAATTATCCTATTAAGTTTTAGCCTTTGTCAGTATAAACGCACTACAGTACCTGTACTGCAGTACTTCAGCAAGCCACTAGAGGGCAATGACAATTGTTAGGAACGAATTCCCGTCACTTTTAACACTTAAGCCAAAAACACTAAATTAGACAAATGATTTTTTTTCAGATTAAAATGAACAAAGCATTATTAGAGCCCTGTAGACATGACAAAACACGACTATAGTCACATTTATACTCTTTTTATTTACAACATATTGCGCAACTGCAGGGTCTTGAGACACATGCTAACTCGCAAACTCGAGAGCTAGCCACCTAAACGGTAGCCTTCAAGTTATTTCCTTTAAACTTAAATAGCCAAAAACGTACCACTTCCACACGGATAGGGAGGATAACTATTAACAGTTATTTAACCTTTAACATGAACATGAATCAAACGTAATCATTTTTTCTGGGTACATGATACCATACAGCATCCATATCAAACTTGCGCGGTGCTGCACTAATATTAAACTTTCATATCAAGGCGGGGGCCCGCGTGTTTGAGACCCCTGCTTTACGGGTTGATCCTAAATAGTGCTGTACTATGTGGAGTAACGACAGACAATCTTCTCTCAGGACACCTTCCAGGATTACCAAGAGATGTTTGTTCAGTTTGGCTACGTGGTGCTATTCTCCTCAGCCTTTCCATTGGCTGCGTTGTGCGCGCTCATCAACAACATCATTGAGATACGAAGCGATGCCTTCAAGCTCTGCACGGGTCTACAGAGGCCCTTTGGTCTCAGAGTGGAGAGTATTGGCCAGTGGCAGGTAAGAACAAAAACCCAGAAGTGAAAGACTTTCTTCAGGTTTTCTAATTGTACTTTTTTTTTTTAATTTCATGCTGCAGGCTGCAATGGAAGCCATGGGTTTGATTGCCATCATTGTGAACTGTTACCTGATTGGTCAGTGCGGTCAGCTCCAACGGCTCTTCCCCTGGCTAAGCCCTGAGATGGCCATCATCTCCATTGTCATCCTCGAGGTACTGCAGCTCTTCTCTACTTGATTTGAACTGATCTCCGTGTTCCGTTTGCGTGTTCTGCCTGCGCTTGCGTCCGTTCCCCTTGTCCCCCCCCCCAAAAAAAACAGCAGTATTCCACAGTACTAGTAAATACAGGTAAACACACTTTATAAACTGACAACAAAATAACTTCTCACTGTAGTTTAGTCGGCGACACGGTGGTCTAGTGGTTAGCGCGCAGAATGTGAGTGTGAATGGTTGTTTGTCTATATGTGCCCTGTGATTGGCTGGCCACCAGTCCAGGGTGTACACCGGCTCTCGCCCGAAGACATCTGGGATAGGCTCCAGCAACCCCCGCGACCCTCATGAGGATAAGCAGTAGAAAATGAATGAATTAGTTCTCCTCCTATTTTGTGTGGAAGTGGTAACTTTTTGGCTTCTTATTTTGTCTTTCCCCACCCTCGGCCATCTCTGTGTGGAGTTTGCATGTTCTCCCCGTGCATGCATGGGTTTTCTCCGGGTACACCGGTTTCCTCCCACATTCCAAAAACATGCTAGGTTAATTAGCGACTCCAAATTGTCCATAGGTATGAATGTGAGTGTGAATGGTTGTTTGTCTATATGTGCCCTGTGATTGGCTGGCCACCAGTCCAGGGTGTACCCCGCCTCTCGCCCGAAGACAGCTGGGATAGGCTCCAGCACCCCCGCGACCCTTGTGAGGAAAAAGCGGTAAAAAATGAATGAATGAATGTAGTTTAGTCAGGTTGTCTGCTATCCAATTGTAGGTTTGGAACTAAGCTAACTTTGAAGATCAACTATAGGTTTATTTACAGCTAAAGCACACCTTTGCTGCAAATCTTTTCATTTGTCCTCAACTACCCGGAACATATTTAGGTTCTGGCTGAGCGAGCCCAGAGCTGCATGGCTGCCTATAATAAGATAAGGTAAACAGCCTGCAGCGCCGTCTTGGCCTGATACAGAAGTCTGTCTTATCTGGAGGAGAATTAAACACCCTGAGTGCTGTACCAGAAATAGTTCAAGCTAACATGCCATGAGTGTGTATGGCTGTTTCATTTTGTTCCATATTGCATTGAAATTGTGCTTTTTTTTTCTTTTTTTTTGTAATCTCATCCTCCTGTCTACCTGTCTGCCTGCAGCACTTTGCCGTCCTCTTGAAGTATGTCATCCATGTGGCCATTCCCGACATACCCACATGGGTCAGAGAGGAGATGGCTAAACTGGATTATCAGCGCAGGGAGGCCTTTAAGGTGATTTATATATGAGGGAAAAAAAACAGTAGGGTGCCAACTACTTCAGTAGCCTAGATTAATACCTCCTTAATTTAAAGCAGGTATTGGGAAGATGAGATGGAGTTCATCAGGTAATACAAGGAGCCATTGCTTCTAATTCAAAATCTCCATTGTCAAATTGAAATTAGTGACAAAAAAAGCCACAAAAAGGCCACGTTTTTGTGTTCTGTAAGCAGCAGTCGGAGCCTCCTGGATTTAGCAGTTTTGACAATCATGTCAGTTCATGCAAATTCAACTCATCGCAAACTATGTACTGCCTATGTCCAATCCCTGTACATTTTGACCAACCGTCACCATCAAATGTGACCTTGAGTAACGTTCAAAAATGCACATCAACTGTCCTCACTTCCTCAAATTGTTTACAGTAAAACAAGTTAATTGGTTCCAGTCAATTTCCACATAGCAGGATACAATACTAGTTTATGAACTTCTAAATATGGTCTTTAACATTATTAGAGCCCTCTACACATGAAATAACACCCCTATACTTACAATAGTATTACCCAATGTAGTTGACGCAAAAGACAGAAAATAAGACATTATATAGACTCAAATATGTTGGTGTTGGGAGTCACATGACCACCGAGTACTTCCTGTTTTGGCTGAAGTCTCCATTAATGTAACACCTAGTGACCACATAACATACTTTATATTTGTACTGTAGTTACTTTAGCCCAGAAATATGTCACATTTGTTTAAACATGACTTCAAACAGCTAAAATAATGCATGAGGCTAAAAATAACCAATTAGCTAAAAATGTCATCCAATACAAAATATGATCTCAGGGAAGAACGAAATTTGAAACACTTCTATGCTAGGACTACGTTATGCTAGCCATAGCATTTCAGTATGTGGAATCAAACTATGGAATGGATTGAGTAAGGAAATCAAACAATGCACAACGATGAGCCAATTCAAGAAACAATACAAGCAGTTGATGTTTGCTAAATACAAGGATGAAGAGTCTTGAACCAGTCATGATGTGCTATATATATCACTATATTGACACTTACTATGGTACCCATTATGGCATTGGATGCTCATATCACCTTGTACTTCGGCACGTGACAAAAAAAAAAAAAACAAATTAAATAAAAAAAAAATTAAAAAAACTATATTAGGAAAGCAGGAAGTGAACAAATGTAACAGTTACTGATTATAAAAGTACCAGATGGAGGGTAGGATTTAATAAGCTTTGCTTCTTCCTACTCCTTTTGGACATGTGGAACTGGGAACTGATTTGACGAAAATAATAATAAAAAAAAAACTCTTAAACTATATTAGGAAAGCAGGAAGTGAACAAATGTAAGAGTTACTGATTGTAAAAGTACCAGATGGAGGGGTAGGATTTAATAAGCTTTGCTTCTTCCTACTCCTTTTGGACATGTGGAACTGGGAACTGATTTGACAAAAATAAAAAATAAAAACCCTTAAACTATATTATGAAAGCAGGAAGTGAACAAATGTAAGAGTTACTGATTGTAAAAGTACCAAATGGAGGGGTAGGATTTAATAAGCTTTGCTTCTTCCTACTCCTTTTGGACATGTGGAACTGGGAACTGATTTGACAAAAATAAAAAAAAAACCCTTCAACTATATTAGGAAAGCAGGAAGTGAACAAATGTAACAGTTAGTGATTGTAAAAGTACCAGATGGGGGGGTAGGATTTAATAAGCTTTGCTTCTTCCTATGTGATGCATTCAATTCAAAAATGGCAACTTTTGGAAAAAACGGAATACAGAAGAATAATAAATAATATGCACATGTTGACATCAGCCAGTCCGAGGGACATGGACATAAGCGGGTTCCACTGTGGTAATTGAGAAATGTGTTTCCCTGCCTCTGCAGAAGCACGAGCGGCAAGCTCAGCAGCACTACCAGCAGCTGCAGAGGAAGAAGAGGGAAGAGGAAGAGAGGCAGAGGCAAGCGGAGCACATGGCCCGCAGGGAAAGGGACAGGGACGACGGTAAGGGCGACTCCTCCGGGGACCACCACCACGACAAAAGCCACAGCGGCAAGTCGCGTCCCGGCAGTGGCGGTGTGGCGGGTGGTGGAAGCGGCGGGTCGGAGAAGCCCAAGAGACCCAGCTCTCTGTTGGCCAACAACAACGTGATGAAGCTGAAACAGATCATACCGCTTCAGAGCAAGTTCTCATCGGGCGGCGCCCGTTCTCCTCAGTCGCCCACCGGTAGCGAACCAAAGCTGCCCGGATTCTTGAGCTTCAAATTCCTCAAATCACCTGACAATAAGAAGGAGTGTGCGGCGGCGGCGGCGGCGGTTGCGGCGAGCAACACCGCTAACGCCGCGACCACGACATCATCCTCATCATCAGGTAGCAGCTCCCAGGAGCGTTCTCAGTCACCCAATAAGGCCTTCAACCCTGGCAAATTGTTTAATTTCGGAAAATCTGAAGCGGGGACGTGCTTGAACGGGGCACCGCCGCCCAGATCCGGGGAGGGATCATCTTCTTCACAGACGTCAGAGAGGCCGGCTTCCAGGTCTGACTTAAACGGCATTCCGGATGAGATCCCCTCACCGGGAGGGGAAGGATCCGAAAGTGGACATTCCAATGAAATGGACCATCCTGGCCCAAAAGTCTAGTAGCTCCTTTTGGTTCCATCTGGACTGAATGACTAAACATGTGAGAAGATGTGGCGACACCAACCCCCCCCCCCCTCCTAATCCTCCTCCTGTGGTAGTACTAGAAATGGGAATGGATTCACATTGTTTTGGTTGTCCTGAACAAGAAAAGAATGACGTTGACCCTCCTATCATATCACAACACACACACAAACACACACACAATCATGTCTGCAATACATAAAGAAATGCATGAGCTGCGTTTCTAATATTTTTAAGCCTTCAAAGCAAAAAGCTGTGATTTTTTTATTTCTTCTACAAGCAATGGTGAGCATTGGAATCGGCTGCAAAATCGTAAAGGAGCTGTAATTGTACTTTTAAAGTGTTTTTAGTCATCACAAGTCAAGATTATTACAATATTTTTAACTGTGAAATATCAGGCCCAATCTTTTTATCTTGGAAAAATGATGAAAAGCAATATGAGTTATATAATTTGGAGTAATGGTGACACGGTCCTTTGTTCCCTTAGTGCAGTGATTTTCAACCACTGTGCCGCGACACACTAGTGTACCTTGAGAAACCGTCAGGTGTGCGGTGAGGAATTATCCAATATCACTTTTTATAATTAACATTGATTAATCATCATTTACAAATATTATGTCAATAGCCATGAATATATGGACCCAAATATTCCAATTGTATTTGGTTTATTTGCTCAAATGGAAAATAATTGAACAGGGATGGAATATTCCTTTAACCAATCCGATTGAGGTATCTTGTACCCGCTCAAACGGAAAGTTGTCAGGGTGCGTTCTTCTTCTTTGTGGTGTTTTTCTTCTTCTGTTGTTTATTGGCGGTTGGCAAGCAGCTTTCGTGTGCATTAGCGCCATCTGTGGAACAGAATCTAAACCCTTCTATACGCCATTCACAAGTCCAGTTTTATTAAAAAAGAAAATATATATCTATATAAAACATGTCCTGAGTTTAATTATAAAATATTAGCAATATTGAATTTGATCTTTTCCTGTTTAAATTGATCCCGGGTGCGTTCTTTCAGCGCATGCTCAGATATGACGTAACACGCAGATCCAGACGTTCTTCGGTTTTAAAAATGGAGGCCAGCAATCGGCATTGGACTGCTAAGCAAAGTTTGTTTTTGATTCAAACTAAATTTCAAGACTGGACAGACGAAAAACTGGCAATACGGAGTTATTCCAACAAGTGAAAGAAAAACTCGGGGAAGTCGGTATCACGTGATGTTGATGTTTACGTTTTACTGGGCATGCCCTATTGACTATTCTGGTTGATTTTCACGGCGCATGTAGACAAGAGATTGGAATATTCCTTTCATGGATACCATTGTTTCCCGAAAGGTCATTAGGAAAGAGAAAAAGTGGTGATGTAAAAACATGGCTACTGTGGAGTGTCTGTGGTGTAAAGACTGGCATAGCAATGTAATATTGGTCCGTGTGGCAACACCTACCTTGTTCCTCCCATAGACTTATTGATGCACGTGTGAGGTCGTGGTGACAATTTGTAACATTTTTGGTTAGTGGTGTGCCACAAGATTTTTCCAATGTAAAAAAAAACGTGCCGCGGCTCAAAAAAGGTTGAAAATCACTGCCTTAGTGGACAACTTTGCCAGCTTTATTTTCAAAACATAGACAAATACGCATCTTCCCTTCTCTGGCAATATGAGCTAGATTGGAAATGACAGTTCATAAGAACCCGCTGTCACTAGCAGAGTTAAAACAACTGCATGGTACACGCTGTCCTGCTATTGGCTGTGGTCCGAGTCGGTGGATTCTCCTCTCTCGAAAACAGATGGTCCTCCATTTCACAAGCTCTAACCACACACTTGGCAAGTGAGCGTTGAATTCAAGTTACTTTTGCACTAAACGCTTATGTGCCGCATCTCTGCAGGAGCCAGCAGCCTGCCTCATATCGTTATGCAAACACGGGACTGCAGTGATTTCCTCCTATTCACATGATAAAATACCTTCAATATTTTCATTTATTTTTATATGTTGATCTTTTTTTTTTAGCTCCATAACAGGATTGTTTTTATATTTTGAACCAAAGTGGTATTTTTTCCATTATAAATGGTTGGCAATCAACTTGAGCGTTTTGGTATATCTGCCAAAAGAGGGCGACAGAGTTCTTGTCTTTAGAGCAGGGGTGTACAAAATGCAGCCCAAAGGCCAGTCATGGCTACCCGTACAAAGAAATGTAAGTTAAAAAAATGTAAAAACACAACATAATGCAACAAGAGAAAGCCGAAATGTTGATATACTACATAACAGTAACAGAATGCTCTGAAAATGTTTTATTTGGAATTTGGGAGTAATGTTCTCAGTAGTTTATAGAATAAAATTAATTCAATGTATGGATGGATGGAAAAATGAAGTCGCCCCACGTATCTTTAGATTTTCAGTATTAGGCCATTGGTGTAAAAACACCAATTGACACCCTTATAAACTTCTCACAAAACGTTTGGTATATTCCTTTATTGGGTGAAATTCCATCAACAGCGAAACTTGTTACTGCTTGTTACAGAATAAAAAGTGAAAGAGGTCAAATTCAAGGGATTATTACGATTTTTTGACATGATGATCTATAACATCCCCATCAGCAGTGTAGTGCATCAATAGTGACTTCCCCTCCCCACAGGTTCTGGATGGTTTGTGATGTTGAAGAAAGTAGTTTTGGCTAGTTGATGCAGTCAGTAAATGACTGAAATAATCTGGTTTCCGGGCTGCACTGCACGGCCTCCGAGTGGTTAGGCCACACAGCTAGGAGACCCTAGTTCAATTCCACCCTCGGCATGCGTGGGTTTTCTCCGGGTACTCCGGTTTCCTCCCACATTCCAAAAACATGCTAGGTTAATTGGCGACTCCAAATTGTCCATAGGTATGAATGTGAGTGTGAATGGTTGTTTGTCTATATGTGCCCTGTGATTGGTTGGCGACCAGTCCAGGGTGTACCCCGCCTCTCGCCCGAAGACAGCTGGGATAGGCTCCAGCACCCCTGCGACCCTCGTGAGGATAAGCGGTAGAAAATGAATGAATTAATATTAATTTATCACTTTCATTCATCATTGATTGGCTTCTGCATGCTAAACGTATAATTGTAAAACTATAAACTTTTGTGTTAAACATTTGTTTGGCTTTCTGGAACGGATTAATTTGACTTACATTAATTCTTATTACAAAAATCTATTGGGTTAGTGTCCGTTTTGGTTAAAGTCAGACCTTCTGGAACAAATTAATGTTGTTAACCAAGGTTCCGCTGTAGTACAATCCAGAGTGGATGCTTCCTTAAATTAATGACAACCCTTATTTGCTTTCCAAGCACAAGGGGAAACCAAACCAATAATTACATTATTTCTTATTGGCAAAAATTTATTTGGTTAGTGTCCGATTTGGTTAGAGTCAGGTTCCACTGTAGTACAATCCAGAGTGGATGTTTCCTTAATTAATGACAACCCTTATTTGCTTTCTAACCACAAGGCGAAACCAAACCAATAATTACATTATTTCTTATTGGAAAAATGTATTTTGTTAGTGTCTGTTTAGGTTCGAGTCAGACCTTCTGGAACATATGAATGTTGTTAACCAAGGTTCCGCTGTAGTACAATCCAGAGTGGATGCTTCCTTAAATTAATGACAACCCTTATTTGCTTTCCAACCGCAAGGGGAAACCAAACCAATAATTACATTATTTCTTATTGGCAAAAACTGATTTGGTTAGTGTCCGATTTGGTTAGAGTCAGGTTCCGCTGTAGTACAATCCAGAGTGGATGCTTCCTTAAATTAATGACAACCCTTATTTGCTTTCTAACCACAAGGGGGAACCAAAACAATAATTACATTATTTCTTTTTGGCAAAAAATTATTTGGTTAGTGTCCGATTTGGTTAGAGTCAGACCTTCGGAAACAAATGCATGTTGTTAATCGGGGGTTCTGCTGTAGTCCTACAATCCAGAGTGGAAGTTTCCTTAATTAATGACAGCCCTTATTTCCTTTACAACCACAAGGAGGAAGCAAACCAATAATTACATTATTTCTTATTGGCAGAAATTGTTTTGGTTAATGTTTGACTTGGTTAGAGTCAGACCATTCTGGAACAAATTAATGTTGTTAACCAAGGTTGCGCTGTAGTTGCACTGGGATAGACTCCAGCACCCCTGCGAGGATAAGCGGTAGAAAATGAATGAATGACCCGAGTTTCCCATAACATCTTTGTTTTACTATATGCATGATCTCCACTGCGATTATTGGCCAGATGCTGTTTGGCTCCCAAAACACTAGATGGCGCTTATGTGTTTCTTACACTCAAGGTATATGTTTGGCTATCAATATCAACAACATGTCCGATTAAGTTACCCTCTCGTGAATTTATGGTGATGATCTTGACCTGGATGGTTGACAACTTGCACAGAAACAATACAGGTCGCTGCACTGTGATGGTTCATCATCATAAATTCATGCAATTTGTTTTTTTTTTTGCATATTATAAACATACTGACTGTTGATGTGCTACACTGCTGACGGGGATGTCATAGACCTGAATGTTCATCCTGAAATGTCGCTTTTTGTTGAGTAGTGCATCGTTGTGTCTCAGTGGTGGGTGACACTGCCGGTGGTCAAGACTGACATTTGAGCATCCATCATCACAATGTAGGTTGAAAGATGAAACATTACCTATGCATTCCCACGTCACTATGAATAGCAAGGCAATAACAGATGACGCTTCAGTGTAAGAATGAGTAAATCCACCTACGTCACCCGTCTATGGCCATATTCTGTATCAGTGGTCGGAAAACCCCGCTTCATTTGTAAGCCTAGTCTGCTCTTTGTTGTGTTGATATGGAACTTTGTGTTTTAGCATCCCACATATTACATGCAATAAGGGAATTTACATTGTCATTAAGTCACATACATCAAGGGTCGGTATGTTTGCATAGTTTCTTCTTGGAGCAGCGGGGGGGGCAATTAAAAAAATCAGGATAGTGGCATGTAGCCGAGCTTTGGCTCATGACAACTTTCATTCTTACATGAACAGACCGTCACTTAATAGTCTATTTAAATGTCTGAAAGGAGTTAGCAGGGGTAATAAATTAAAGTGGTGGAAATGTATGTACAGTTTTAGAGTTATGCTTTGTTTTTCAGGGAAATCACAAGTTCGTAGATATTGCTGGCATTGACTGCATTTATTCATTCTAGTGATTTGCTGGGGCAACATCTCGGCATTATACGGTACATGATGATTAGAAGCAGCGGGTTCTTGGTAGTGAATATTGGAGGATTTCAGGATAAAAACTCCAAATGAAGTTCTATTTGTAGGCTCGGGGGTCATACAGTACATAGGAATGATTATGAAAGATGATGTGGAATCAGCCGTACAAGCCTTTGTAGTAGGATGTAACAGTCATCACCGACCCCATCATCATCATCATAAACGTCAGTCAATGAAGCCTCACTTACTGAAACATCATGAAGCTCTTCCAATGTACCACTGTAGAAAAAAAAATCTTTTAAAGAGAATAACTGGGTATTTATTTGTTTTAATTTATTTTATCATATTTTTGTAAGATCTGGAGAGAAAAAAAGTGAATAAAACAATTTCAAATGCATTTCATGTGTTAGTGTTATTGCTACAGAATGTCACCGACAAATTGTTGTGTCAATGCAACAAAAAGTACCACAGAACAAAAAAAAGTGTCAGTCCAGTTTTATTTCAGCAATGCTAGAAAAAAACAACTGATCTAACACACACACACAAGATGGAGGGGGGTGGGAAGGTCCCAGGCGTGGTAGAACATTTAGCAGAAACATAATAGGATTTTATGACTGAAAAATACAAGATTATGTACACAGGTGGACCACAGTTTTTAATTCTTTCATATACTGTTTTTTTTTTTTTAAAAGAAAAAGCTGAGTGACAGAAAGAAGATGGCGGGCTAAGAGCAGCAATAGACTGCATGCTAAACACATTAACCCTGCATTGAACTAGTCAGCTCACCAAAAATGACAATGGGAGAAAGAAACAGGATCCAAACCATGATGACCAGTCGTAAGGCCTCTCAGTCCAAGAGAATCAAGCCACAATCCTAAATCCTAAAAGGGCCAGGATGGAAATAACAAGCAAGGCCGAGATCACGTTTACTCTTCCTTATATTTTTGCTTATGTGGCATTTTTTCCTAATACGTTTTAAGAAATTGTACTTTCAGTTCCCAATTTCACAACACTGCAAAATCGACCATTAGGATGTATAATGCATATTTAAAGAGTGGCGAAAACGTAATGCAAACGTTCAACCGAGATGATAGGTAGATGATAGATGTAGTGTTTGTGTGCAGATATGAAAATAGCCAAGCCAAAAAGGATTCTGCTTAACATACACATTTTTAGAGTGGTGCTTCTACTTTGTGCTGCTCATCACAGTGCGTTCTTGGTTGTGTGGATCCAAACGGCTGAGAGAAACATTGTCGCCATTGTTTACAGAGTGGGCAGTGAAACCGAGAGGGCGGGGCGCACTTTAGCCAGGCAGGAAGCGCGTTGCCTTATGATTTAAAAACACAATGAAACTCCATACGTCAAAAACTTTTTAAAGACTTGATTTGTCAAGTCACACGCCGACTTTTTTCGACAAAAGCATGGAACTGGGCATATACAGTACACAATACACACACAGCTCAGCATGCATACAAAAACGCACGTTATACACATGGTCCGACAACAAATGGCAGAAAGGCGCCCGCCTGCCCGATCATCAGTCCTAATCAGTCCAATCAAACAGTGGTTGAAAAATCTGTCTAAAAGTGTGGATTTTCGACAAATTCTTCACAGTAAAACCCCCCTTTGCAATTCATCACTGGCTCCCAATTGCGTTGAAGAATGGCGCCGTTGTTTACCCGACAGCCTCAAGCCACAGATTGGCCACCAGTCTTTAGTGATGAGGGAATACCTTTTCTGTTTTTACTTGTTTAAGATCGGCTACGCCCTCTATATACACATACATACATACACACACATACGCTTATGAGTCTTCATTCATTTCTTGGCTGTCTGTCCTGGCAATCTTTCTCGGGGGAGCGGGACTGTCGCCTTCCCCTTGTTCCTGTTCCCTTTTCTTTGCCGCATTCTGTACAGGATAAAGATAAATCATCAATGGCACCGTGGAGCTGAACACGGATTCAAGGAAAATCCGAGGGCACCCGACTAAACGCGCTCACCTCTTTGTCCCACTGATGATGGAGGTAGCGCAGAAGGATGTTGGTTTTCTCTGTGACAATAACTGGCATAAAACACAACAAGCTTTACAGGCCATAAGACACTGCGGAATTCCCGTGGAGCGATCGTAAATTTCCAATGAGGATGAATCGTCATTTCAAAGTTGACACAAAATGGACAAACAATAACATGCACTGGTAAAAATAGAGCGATAACTTAAAACAGTGATTTTCAAACAACGGGGCCGCGGCACACTAGTGTACCTTGAGAAACCGTCAGGTGTGCCGTGAGGAATTATCCAATATCACTTTTTATAATTAAAAAATATTAATATTAATATTTATTAATCATCATTTACAAATATTATGTCAATAGCCATAAATATATGGACCCAAATATTCCAATTGCATTTGGTTTATTTGCTCAAACAGAAAGAATTGAACAGGGATGGAATATTGTTGTTAGATATTGTTGAATACTGTTGTTTATTGGCGGTTGGCAAGCAGCTTTCGTGTACATTAACGCCATCTGTGGAACAGAATCTAAACCCTTCTATACGCCATTCACAAGTCCAGTTTTATTAAAAAAGAAAATATATATCTATATAAAACATGTCCTGAGTTTAATTATAAAATATTAGCAAGATTGAATTTGATCTTTTCCTGTTTAAATTGATCCCGGGTGCGTTCTTTCAGCGCATGCTCAGATATGACGTAACACGCAGATCCAGACGTTCTTCACTTTTAAAAATGGAGGCCAGCAATCGGCACTGGACTGCTAAGCAAAGTTTGTTTTTGATTCAAACTAAATTTCAAGACTGGACAGATGAAAAACTGGCAATACGGAGTTATTCCAACAAGTGAAAGAAAAACTTGGGGAAGCCGGTATCACGTGATGTTGGTGTTTACGTTTTACTGGGCATGCCCTATTGACTATTCTGGTTGATTATAGCGATGCATGTAGACAAGAGATTGGAATATTCCTTTCCATGGAAACCATTGTTTCCCGAAAGGTCATTAGGAAAGAGAAAAAGTGGTGATGTAAAAACATGGCTACTGTGGAGTGTCTGTGGTTAAAGACTGGCATAGCAATGTAATATTGGTCCGTGTGGCAACACCTACCTTGTTCCTCCCATAGACTTATTGATGTGCGTACGAGGTCGTGGTAACATTTTGTAACATTTTTGGTTAGTGGTGTGCCACAAGATTTTTCCAATGTAAAAAAATGTGCCGTGGCTCAAAAAAGGTTGAAAATCACTGCCTTAAAACATCTGAAAATCACTTCAAATACGCATACGTGAAGAAAAGGCTGGGAAGTGAATGGAGGCTGGCTAAATTACCTTGTTTCTAAATACCTTTAGGGCCATCACAGCTCATATGCTCGATAACACGTAACGTTCAGTGTCTTTACGGAACTAAACACCGGCACCAAAGGTCAGACCTTTGCCTATCTGTGGGGAACTTCCTTCAACTAGAGATGTTTTAAAAGAATTTTTGCCTACCTTTCCACGACTCTTCCATGGCAAAATACGCATTTTCGACGACGTATAAGTCAGATATATACAACCAAAACAAACTGCTGTAGAATCAGATATATAGCAAATTTATATCTAGATACAATAGTATATGGTGCCTTTTATTGTCATTATACACATGTACAGTAAGGGATGTGATGTTGCAATTGTGTGTGTGTATGAAAACCAGCCTTTGACTACTGGGAGCGATGGCTAGCGATAATGTCAAGGAGAACCCGGACCCTGGAGACCCTCTTCTGTTTCACCTTCCCGGTGAAACAGACAAAGACAAGTGGCTACGAGCTGGAAATATTAATGCTGCACTTCAAACTGAAATCTTCAGTAGATGTCCAAAGTAAGGATCGATCGCTACATCCGCCGGCCGATATATCGGGCCGATATTTGCGTTCTTTGTTCGAATCGGTATCAGCCAATACGCGCGTGGTTTCACCAATGTATTTTTCCACCGCATGATTTACAGACAGGCATCCGCCGGGTAGCTTTGTGTTGCCGGAGGACACTGCAACACACGCCGTCGCGGTACCCCTCCCACACCGCAACAATGGTGAATCACAAGGGTACGTGTTCAACTTTTAATTAGCCTCTAACAGTTGAACTTAGTTGAAATATTTCCACCTGCTTTGAAATAGGAAACGTGAACACCAAGTGGGAGTTTCGTTCAACAAACGCCGGGCTCCGAGGTGAAATGCGTGTCGCGTCTCACTGCGGGAGAAGCAGTCATCGATCATCGATGCTAGATAAAACTTAAACTACGACAGAAATGTTTTGCACATGGTTGAATATTTATTCCTTTTAAAGTTGATAATGCCGTTTAAATGCGTGTTTAAGAAAGCTGAATCCTACTGTGTTCAGCGTTTACATTTTAATAAATATTTGTTTAAACTTGTAATACCTGTAATATTTGTTATCATTGTCATTTTTTCCATGTAAATTGAGGCAGCAAAAGCAGTATCGGCCACAAATATCGACTCAAGCAAAATCTAAGGGTGATGGAAAAAAAATAGGTATCAGAATAGGCCCGATCGGTCGATCCCTAGTTCAAAGTAAAAATTACCTGCCCTTATTTATGTTTCATTTGAAAAATCTGTGTACACAAAATCTACAGTTTTATATCATGCTTTTCCCCCTTGATGTACCAAAAATGATCCGAAAAGTGACCTTGCACACAAGCTATGGACCATTATTATGGCTTACTGTTACACCTCCAATTAAAAACTATTAATACAAAAAGCCTGTTTAATAGGTGCAATTCTGGTACTCACTCTGTTCAGATGGGTATTCCCGTGTCGGAAGATAGACAGAGGGCCTCCGATTCTGCAAGGAACAGTAAAAGTCAATAGAACATAACATTTTGAGCACACTTGCAATGGAGAAATAATAAGCACAAAATGAAATTGAAATACTTACAGATGCTTTACAAACAGAGTCTGCGTGAAACCTGCTGAAGTTGCTTTTATTGTACACTGGAAGCCCTTTTAAGAAGTCTGCCTGTAACAAAAAAAAAGAAGCATGATTACGGTTTTTGGCTGAGAGATGAAATATAAATGAAATATTGTGCTGCAGTTTTACTGTGACTCAACAGTTCAAATGTTGCTGAGTGTGCTTTGTGTAGAAGCCAAAGTAAGTGCTGGGCGTTCCCCCATACAACGTAGACACGCAGACCGGTCTACTACCTTACTTGTACAATAAAATATACATATCAGCAAGTAATCTCAATTGACATTAAGAAGCCATGTACAGAATGATGCCGAATTGACATCAGTGATGAGGCAAATGACGTGAAAACAGTGGTGCAGCAACTAGCTGAAAAGAGGCTACTGGTTAGCTAAGGTGATGTGCTTCTCCAAGCTAAATTAAGGCAACAGCACTACATAGGTACGTAAGATAGATACCTTCTCCATGACAGTAGTAGAAAATGCCAACGTCGAAACGATGAGCTTGTCGCAGGGCGCGCTGTTAAACGCAGTAAATTTGTTTACAAATACGTTTCCGATAGCCGAGCTAGTTTACGGAATCTTAGCTAGCTTACTGACGCTTGCTCGTCTACTTTTGGGTGGCGCTTGCCACACAAAAAACAAACCTCGCACTTAAATTGTTGTTGTCATTCTATATTCTAATTTAAAGTACAACTATATAACTCGAAAAAACTACTAGTTTATCTGTAAATAAATTAGCAGAGCTGGTTATTCTGGACTTCTACAGCTAGCATGATGGCATCGCTGTTTCTTTTAGACCACGCCCGGAAACCGACGTGCGAATGTAAATGTTCTACCAATAATATGGCGCCCCCTAGCGTCTGGAGGCCCAACCTGAACTACCATATATGCCTACCCTTATGGGAAAAAAATATATTGCAGTATATTGGCAAATATAATGCACTGTATTAGGAAATATATTTCCATATATGGGATCTTATGTTTATATTTTCCAATATATTGCAATATATGCATAGATCATATATGTGTATATATTGATACATATAAAAAATATCTTGCGATCAAGACCAAAAAAGGACTATATTTTGACATATATAAAATTGCATATAATTTGGGATATATAAACTCATATATTATATATTTGGATTTAATATATTTCAATATATTGAAAGCGGCAATCATTTGTATATTCTGCAATATATTGCCATATAGTATGTACAAAAATATATTATCCAATATATTATATATTCATGTACAAAAATATATTAGCCAATATATTATATATTCATGTAATATATGGCAATATATTGCAGAATATACAAATGATTGCCGCTTTCAATATATTGAAATATATTAAATCCAAATATATAATATATGAGTTTATACATCCCAAATTATATGCAATTTTATATATGTAAAAATATAGTCCTTTTTTTCCATGTATTTATAATATATAATGTATTGGAAAATGTAATGGAAAAATAATATATTATAATATAATACAATATATTTAACGTAATATATTGATAAATATATTTCCTTTTCCTAAGGGTATGTTCAACAAATTTTTTTCTTTAAATTATACTAAAATTATACGCACTTTAACCGGTCTAAAAGCATAATTCTTGAAATTTTGGCCCACAACTATCGATTGTGTTTGATCAAATGCAGTCTACTTCTAAAGAATGGCAAAATGTTGTTGACTTTGTGTTTACATAAGGTCACATTAAAATACTGTACACATGAGGCAAATAAAGTTGTTGATAGAAGACATGTTTGCCCATAAACAAAATAATGTCATTATACATGAAGTGCAACCTATAGTAAATACGGCAAACAATAGTAGTGGTTAAATATACAGTTCATTCCTGTAAAAGGGGAAAACAATAATACTTACTACTTAAATTGAATATACTGTGAAGTAATTCTACTGGTTGCATCAGTAGAGGGCAGCCTTCCCCTCAACCAACCAGGAGATTCTAGAGGTTCCTGGAGCGCGGCATTAAACGTGTTTATGTGACTCAAAATCCTTCAAATATTTTTTTCAAACTCTTCCAAAGTAGGACCGGAGCTCCAGAACAAATAGAACCAGAATAGACTGGAATAGAATAGATTTGTGAAGGACTGCACTAGAGATAAATGAGATTATTGGATTGACTTGACAGATTATAGCTCGCTGACTTCCTCGAGGCTTCATGAGAAAACCACACCACTCGATTCATATTTTAGCCCCACGGTTCGGAAGTATCAAGGTATGTTTTATGTATTTTTATTTTATATGTTTTTTTGTCATGTACTGGGATTATTTTAAAGCATAAGTACACTATACTGCCTGTTTAAGTCGACTGTAGCTAAATGAAAGCTAACGGGACATTCACTTTAGGTCAAGTACACATTTTTTGCACTGAAGAAGAGGTTAGATTCCAATTGGGAGCTTGTATGAAGGATGCACATCCATACACAACACACACGAATGTAATCTCTCAATCTAATCTGCCATAAAAGTGTACGTATGTATGATTCCAATCACGTTATTCATTGATTTACGTGCAACTGTTGAACGTTTCAGTGCTTTTTTGCACAACTTGTTGCCCTCTAACAAAGAACCGAACGGCAAAATTCACATTTTGTGACTCTTTCAGGCTCCATAGAGCTGCTGCATCCTTATGTTGACAGTAATGGTAATGCTTTTATTTCATTTGAACATGCATCAGATTACAATTGAATGCATCACATAATCAGTTCACAGTTCCACATGTCCAAAAGGAGTAGGAAGAAGCAAAGCTTATTAAATCCTACCCCTCCATCTGGTACTTTTACAATCACTAACTGTTACATTTGTTCACTTCCTGCTTTCCATAATACAGTTTAAGGTTTTTTTTTGTTTTTTTTTTAAATAATGCACCTCATACCGAAGTACAAGGTGATATTACCATCCTTTTTCCTTCCCTGTAAAGAGTCTTTCACTTCCTGCTTTCATAATATAGTTTAAGTTTTTTTTTTGTCAAATCAGTTCCCAGTTCCACATGTCCAAAAGGAGTAGGAAGAAGCAAAGCTTATTAAATACTACCCCTCCATCTGGTACTTTTACAATCAGTAACTGTTACATTTGTTCACTTCCTGCTTTCATAATATAGTTTAAGTTTTTTTTGTCAAATCAGTTCCACATGTCCAAAAGGAGTAGGAAGAAGCAAAGCCTATTAAATCCTACCCCTCCATCTGGTACTTTTACAATCAGTAACTGTTACATTTGTTCACTTCCTGCTTTCATAATATAGTTTAAGGTTTTTTTTGTCAAATCAGTTCCACATGTCCAAAAGGAGTAGGAAGAAGCAAAGCCTATTAAATCCTACCCCTCCATCTGGTACTTTTACAATCAGTAACTGTTACATTTGTTCACTTCCTGCTTTCCTAATATAGTTGAAGTTTTTTTTGTCAAATCAGTTCCCAGTTCCACATGTCCAAAAGGAGTAGGAAGAAGCAAAGCTTATTAAATCCTACCCCTCCATCTGGTACTTTTACAATCAGTAACTGTTACATTTGTTCACTTCCTGCTTTCATAATATAGTTTAAGTTTTTTTTTGTCAAATCAGTTCCACATGTCCAAAAGGAGTAGGAAGAAGCAAAGCCTATTAAATCCTACCCCTCCATCTGGTACTTTTACAATCATTAACTGTTACATTTGTTCACTTCCTGCTTTCATAATATAGTTTAATTTTTTTTTGTCAAATCAGTTCCACATGTCCAAAAGGAGTAGGAAGAAGCAAAGCCTATTAAATCCTACCCCTCCATCTGGTACTTTTACAATCAGTAACTGTTACATTTGTTCACTTCCTGCTTTCATAATATAGTTTAAGTTTTTTTTTTTGTCAAATCAGTTCCACATGTCCAAAAGGAGTAGGAAGAAGCAAAGCTTATTAAATCCTACCCCTCCATCTGGTACTTTTACAATCAGTAACTGTTACATTTGTTCACTTCCTGCTTTCCTAATATAGTTTAATTTTTTTTTTTTTGTCAAATCAGTTCCCAGTTCCACATGTCCAAAAGGAGTAGGAAGAAGCAAAGCTTATTAAATCCTACCCCTCCATCTGGTACTTTTACAATCAGTAACTGTTACATTTGTTCACTTCCTGCTTTCATAATATAGTTTAAGTTTTTTTTTGTCAAATCAGTTCCACATGTCCAAAAGGAGTAGGAAGAAGCAAAGCTTATTAAATCCTACCCCTCCATCTGGTACTTTTACAATCAGTAACTGTTACATTTGTTCACTTCCTGCTTTCCTAATATAGTTTAATTTTTTTTTTGTCAAATCAATTCCCAGTTCCACATGTCCAAAAGGAGTAGGAAGAAGCAAAGCTTATTAAATCCTACCCCTCCATCTGGTACTTTTACAATCAGTAACTGTTACATTTGTTCACTTCCTGCTTTCATAATATAGTTTAAGTTTATTTTTTTGTCAAATCAGTTCCACATGTCCAAAAGGAGTAGGAAGAAGCAAAGCTTATTAAATCCTACCCCTCCATCTGGTACTTTTACAATCATTAACTGTTACATTTGTTCACTTCCTGCTTTCATAATATAGTTTAATTTTTTTTTTGTCAAATCAGTTCCCAGTTCCACATGTCCAAAAGGAGTAGGAAGAAGCAAAGCTTATTAAATCCTACCCCTCCATCTGGTACTTTTACAATCAGTAACTGTTACATTTGTTCACTTCCTGCTTTCATAATATAGTTTAAGTTTATTTTTTTGTCAAATCAGTTCCACATGTCCAAAAGGAGTAGGAAGAAGCAAAGCTTATTAAATCCTACCCCTCCATCTGGTACTTTTACAATCAGTAACTGTTACATTTGTTCACTTCCTGCTTTCCTAATATAGTTTAATTTTTTTTTTTTTTTTGTCAAATCAGTTCCCAGTTCCACATGTCCAAAAGGAGTAGGAAGAAGCAAAGCTTATTAAATCCTACCCCTCCATCTGGTACTTTTACAATCAAAATCAAAAAGTTTTTTCAACTGTAATTATATAATGTAATTATATAATAATACAATACAATATAATACAATAATTTAAGTTCAACTGTAAAGATGATATAACAGAAAGCAGTATATCCCTAACAGTTTTTCAGTAGTGTAATAATAAACATATTGTCACATAAATATGCTACTAATTGTGTTTTTTTTTTTGGGAAAAAAAAAACAAACAATTGTCAACACGCCTGTCATCATCCGGCCTCATTTCTAGATAGTGACAGCCTTATATATATATATCATAGATATTACAGATGCATCATAGGTGCAGTTTAGACAAAGCAGAAAAGCTACAGAAGAGGCCCATAATAAAAGAAGAATCCAAGCAACATGGTGTTGATATCAGGAGTGAATGGGACAGAAGTAAAGTGACAAGGCCTGTTGCCAAAGACTGTGACTGTTTACATCAGGAGAAGCCATAGACAGATTGTGCTGTGTGGACTTAAGACACAAACTATAATCCCTTCTAGTCAGGGAGGAAAGTAACAGGAAGGGTGGATAATGCCACGGCAGACCCTGCGTGGTGCACTGCTGTTGCCATGGTTGGTAATCACCTGATACCGTTTGTTGTTGTTGTTGTTGTTGTGCATGAGACCTGCCTTGGTCCTATCAGGACCCAGAACGAGGAAAAGGAGGAGCTGGGGAACCTTTAGGTTTTTTGGGGACTTGTGGACCTTGTGGTGTAATGGTAGAGACGTTGCTGCTTCTCGTGCAAATGGTGCAGGATTGATTCCCCAACACACAGTCTCAAGCTTGGATAAATCGGTTCAACTTGTGGTGCCCGAGACGAGACTTAAGACCAGGGGAGACCGAGCCTTTTCTGTGGTTGGGCCCCAAGCTATGGAACTCTCTCTCTATAGTCACATTTATACTCTTTTTATTTACAACATATTGCGCAACTGCAGGGTCTTGAGACACATGCTAACTCGCAAACTAGAGAGCTAGCCACCTAAACGGTAGCCTCTGAGTTATTTCCTTTAAACTTAAATAGCCAAAAACTTACCACTTCCACACGGATAGGGAGGATAACTATTAACAGTTATTTAACCTTTAACATGAACATTAATCAAACGTAATAATTTTTTCTGGGTACATGATACCATACAGCATCCATATCAACCTTGCGCGGGCCGCACTGACATTAAACTTTCATATCAAGGCGGGGGCCTCAAACTAGTGTCCTGCGGGCCACATTTGGCCCGCGGGCCGCGTGTTTGAGACCCCTGACCTAAACGGGAGCCTTCAAGTTATTTCCTTTAAACTAAAAAAAAAGCCAAAAACTTACCACTTCCACACGGATAAGGAGGATAACTATTAACAGTTATTTAACCTTTAACATGAACATTAATCAAACGTAATAATTTTTTTTCTGGGTACATGATACCATACAGCATCCATATCAAACTTGCGCGGGCCGCACTGACATTAAACTTTCATATCAAGGCGGGGGCCTCAAACTAGTGTCCTTCGGGCACATTTGGCCCGCGGGCCACGTGTTTGAGACCCCTGACCTAAACGGGAGCCTTCAAGTTATTTCCTTTAAACTAAAAAAAAAAGCCAAAAACTTACCACTTCCACACGGATAGGGAGGATAACTATTAACAGTTATTTAACCTTTAACATGAACATGAATCAAACGTAATAATTTTTTCTGGGTACATGATACCATACAGCATCCATATCAAACTTGCGCGGGCCGCACTGTCATTAAACTTTCATATCAAGGTGGGGGCCTCAAACTAGTGTCCTGCGGGCCACATTTGGCCCGCGGGCCGCGTGTTTGAGACCCCTGACCTAAACGGGAGCCTTCAAGTTATTTCCTTTAAACTAAAAAAAAGCCAAAAACTTACCACTTCCACATGGATAGGGAGGATAACTATTAACAGTTATTTAACCTTTAACATGAACATGAATCAAACGCAAAAAAAGCCAATATCAGACATCCCGACTCACAAGACTTGTAGTGTATTTGTCTTGTGGATGGCTGTGGGTCAAGTAGACATCTTGCATGATCAACATAAATAAATAGTAAATAGCGAGTGTTCCTTTAGGTCATATTCCTAATAATGTTTGTACCTGTGTGTTTTGAATGCAGCCATGCTGACCAGCTTTATGGAAGGTCTTCTCTGCTGCCTTACCTCAAAGTCAACTAACGTTGTGGTTCCTGTCGAGACCTTCGGACCTACCGACGGTTACGAGTTTGTCGAGGTAAAACCAGGCCGGGTCATTCGTGTTCGACATATAATCCCGGAGAGGTCTGTGGTGGAGCAACCCACGGGGCAGGGCGGGTGTGTCAGTTGCAAAAGAAGGATCTCAGTCTATTGTAACGGACAGCTGTTCATCGAGAACTTGGGTGACAGGGCAGACGCGGAGTTGAACACTTGCCCGAATGGAGAAACCGAACCAAACAACACCGTAGAGGTTGAACTGACGGACTGCGGCAACTCGTCACCCACCGTTGACCTCCCTGATGCCGGGTCGAACTCGGTCACGGCAGGAAAGGTTTTGACATCGGGAGGAGATGCGCCCGCCGCTCTACAGGCCGACGCGTCGCAGAACCGTCGCAAACGGAAGCCCAAGCGTACGGTGGTGATCGACTGTGAGAGGAAAATAACAGCTTGCAAAGAGACGCATCCGGATGTGGCGCTGTTCTTCATTCACGGCGTGGGAGGCTCTCTGGATATTTGGAAGAGCCAGTTGGACTTCTTTTCACATCTGGGCTATGAGGTGATTGCCCCGGACCTTGCCGGTCATGGGTCCAGCTCAGCACCTCTTATACCTGCAGCGTACACTTTTTACGCACTGGCAGAGGACATACGACTCATCTTCAAGAGATATGCACGCAAGAGGAATGTACTCATCGGACATTCTTATGGGTAAACTATTTTCATATTACATCCACACACCGACAGAGGTCTGACACTAAAATGGCCTTAGTAGAGGCCTAACGATGCTAATTTGGATCAGCACTAAATTGTCCATCATGTTGTCGGATAACAACATTCATTTGTTCCAGAAGGTCTGACTCTAACCAAATCGGTCACTAACCAAATCAATTTTTCCAAAAAGAAAAAAATTAATTATTGGTTTGGTTCCGTCTTGTGGTTGGAAAGCAAATAAGGGTTGTCATTAATTAAGGAAGCGTCCACTCTGGATCGTATGTACTACAGCGCAACCTTGGTTAACAACATTCATTTGTTCCAGAATGGTCTGACTCTAACCAAATCGGTCACTAACCAAATCAGAAATAATGTAATTATTGGTTTGGTTCCGTCTTGTGGTTGGAAAGCAAATAAGGGTTGTCATTAATTAAGGAAGCGTCCACTCTGGATCGTATGTACTACAGCGCAACCTCGGTTAACAACATTCATTTGTTCCAGAATGGTCTGACTCTAACCAAATCGGTCACTAACCAAATCAGAAATAATGTAATTATTGGTTTGGTTCCCCTTTGTGGTTGGAAAGCAAATAAGGGTTGTCATTAATTTAAGGAAGCGTCCACTCTGGATCGTATGTACTACAGCGCAACCTCGGTTAACAACATTCATTTGTTCCAGAATGGTCTGACTCTAACCAAATCGGTCACTAACCAAATCAGAAATAATGTAATTATTGGTTTGGTTCCGTCTTGTGGTTGGAAAGCAAATAAGGGTTGTCATTAATTAAGGAAGCGTCCACTCTGGATCGTATGTACTACAGCGCAACCTCGGTTAACAACATTCATTTGTTCCAGAATGGTCTGACTCTAACCAAATCGGTCACTAACCAAATCAGAAATAATGTAATTATTGGTTTGGTTCCGTCTTGTGGTTGGAAAGCAAATAAGGGTTGTCATTAATTAAGGAAGCGTCCACTCTGGATCGTATGTACTACAGCGCAACCTCGGTTAACAACATTCATTTGTTCCAGAATGGTCTGACTCTAACCAAATCGGTCACTAACCAAATCAGAAATAATGTAATTATTGGTTTGGTTCCGTCTTGTGGTTGGAAAGCAAATAAGTGTTGTCATTAATTAAGGAAGCGTCCACTCTGGATCGTATGTACTACAGCGCAACCTTGGTTAACAACATTCATTTGTTCCAGAAGGTCTGACTCTAACCAAATCGGTCACTAACCAAATACATTTTTCCAAAAAGAAAAAAATTAATTATTGGTTTGGTTCCGTCTTGTGGTTGGAAAGCAAATAAGGGTTGTCATTAATTAAGGAAGCGTCCACTCTGGATCGTATGTACTACAGCGCAACCTCGGTTAACAACATTCATTTGTTCCAGAATGGTCTGACTCTAACCAAATCGGTCACTAACCAAATCAGAAATAATGTAATTATTGGTTTGGTTCCCCCTTGTGGTTGGAAAGCAAATAAGGGTTGTCATTAATTAAGGAAGCGTCCACTCTGGATCGTATGTACTACAGCGCAACCTTGGTTAACAACATTCATTCGTTCCAGAATGGTCTGACTCTAACCAAATCGGTCACTAACCAAATCATTTTTTTCAAAAATAAATAATGTAATTATTGGTTTGGTTCCGTCTTGTGGTTGGAAAGCAAATAAGGGTTGTCATTAATTAATGAAGCGTCCACTCTGGATTGTATGTACTACAGCGGAACCTCCGATTAACAAAATTAATTTGTTTCCGAAGGTCTGGCTCTAACCAAATCGGACATTAACCAAATCAATTTTTGCCAATAAGAAATAATGTAATTATTGGTTTGGTTCCCCTTTGTGGTTGGAAAGCAAATAAGGGTTGTCATTAATTAAGGAAGCGTCCACTCTGGATCGTATGTACTACAGCGCAACCTTGGTTAACAACATTCATTTGTTCCAGAATGGTCTGACTCTAATCAAATCGGACATTAACCAAATAAATTTTTGCCAATAAGAAATAATGTAATTATTGGTTTGGTTTCCCCTTGTAGTTGGAAAGCAAATAAGGGTTGTCATTAATTTAAGGAAGCATCCACTCTGGATTGTACTACAACAGAACCTTGGTTAACAACATTCATTTGTTCCAGAAGGTTTGACTCTAACCAAAACGGACCCTAACCAAATAAATTTTTCCAATAAGAAATAATGTAAGTCAAATTAATCCGTTCCAGAAAGCAAAACAAATGTTAACACAAAAGTTCATAGTTTTACAATTATACGTTTAGCATGCAGAAAACAATTCTAAATACCAATCAATGATGACTGGTGGCCAGCCAATCACAGGGCACATATAGACAAACAACCATTCACACTCACATTCATACCTATGGACAATTTGGAGTTGCCGATTAACCTAGCATGTTTTTGGAATGTGGGAGGAAACCGGAGTACCCGGAGAAAACCCACACATGCACGGGGAGAACATGCAAACTCCACACAGAGATGGCCGAGGGTGGAATTGAACCCTGGTCTCCTAGCTGTGTGGCCTGCACGCTAACCACTCGTGCAGTGGAGCCCATAAATGTCCCCAAAGACACAATGTGGCAGTGAGATCAACCACCACCACCTTCCTGTTTTGACATGAGAGGTTTCTTGACTTCAATGGTGTTTAATGAAGTTGGTGTATGTATGGTGTCCGGCTGCACCATTGTGTCTTTGGGAACTGTTGTCTTTAATTTCCTCTTCTCTTCATGATTGAGTCGGGTCTGGAACAAATTCCAAAAGTTAGGAGTTAGCCAAAATCCAAGTTAGCATGCATGTTTTCTCTTCTCAAGCAAACTGGCCACTGTAAAAACATTCATTCTCCCGACAAAGAAGCGTAACGAACATTATTTTCTGACTGCCCCAGTGTGTCGTTCTGCACCTTCCTGGCCCATGAGTATCCAGACCAAATCCACAAGATGGTGATGATCAATGGAGGTGGTCCCACAGCTCTGGAGCCCAGCTTGTGCTCCGTCTTCAACTTGCCTACATGTGTACTCCACTGCCTCTCCCCACTGCTCACCTGGAGTTTTCTCAAGTATGACAAATCCAAACCAACATTTTGCTTCATTATTTTGGTATAGTCCATATCAGGGGTGTCAAAGTGTATATTCATTCATTCATTCATTTTCTACCGCTTTTCCTCACGAGGGTCGCGGGGGTTGCTGGGGCCTATCCCAGCTGTCTACGGGCAAGAGGCGGGGTACACCCTGGACTGGTGGCCAGCCAATCACAGGGCACATATAGACAAACAACCATTCACACTCACATTCATACCTATGGACAGTTTGGAGTCGCTAATTAACCTAGCATGTTTTTGGAATGTGGGAGGAAACCGGAGTACCCGGAGAAAACCCACGCATGCACGGGGAGAACATGCAAACACATAGAGATGGCCGAGGGTGGAATTGAACCCTGGGGCCTTTATTCATTCATTCATTCATTTTCTACCACTTTGTCCTCACAAGGGTCCTCACAAATTGCTGTTTCACAGGTTTTAAAAGTGGCTATAGGGGTGTTAGTTCAAGTCCAGAGGGCTCTAATAATGTTAGAAACTGTATTTAGAAGGTTCATTCATTCATTCATGTTATACCGCTTTTTCCTTACGAGGGTCGCAGGGGGTGCTGGAGCCTATCCCAGCTGTCTTCGGGTGAGAGGCGGGGTACACCCTGGACTGATTGGCCAGCCAATCACAGGGCACATATAGACAAACAACCATTCACACTCACATTCATACCTATGGACAATTTGGAGTCGCTAATTAACCTAGCATGTTTTTGGAATGTGGGAGGAAACCGGAGTACCCGGAGAAAACCCACGCATGCACGGGGAGAACATGCAAACTCCACACAGAGATGGCTGAGGGTGGAAAAAAACATGCTAGGTTAATTGTTGACTCCAAATTGTCCATAGGTATGAATGTGAGTGTGAATGGTTGTTTGTCTATATGTGCCCTGTGATTGGCTGGCCACCAGTCCAGGGTGTACCCCGCATCTCGCCCAAAGAAAGCTGGGATAGGCTCCAGCACCCTCGTGACCCTCGTGAGGAATAGCGGTAGAAAATGAATGAATGAATGAAAATATAATGAAATTAAAGAAAAAATACATTAAAACTACAACAACAAAAATGGAAAAGTATAAAGTCAAAATATAAAGAAAAAAATTGTTGCAATCTAACAAGAAAATATCTAAATTTTACGATAATAAGGTTGTAATACTGAGGGGGAAAAATCATTTTAGTAGTATCATGTTAAAAAACTTAAAAAAGTGAGTTTGCTCAGATCAGAAAAGCGCTAATTGTTATACTGTCCTCATAATTTTCACGTCATGTTGGTTCGCTGTTACCGTATTAAGATGCATAATAATAACTTTGTTGTATGAAAAGACAATGCGACATTCTCTGTAAGACAATCTGTGCTAACTCCTGGGTGTCCCCCCGCCCGCCGCCCGTCCCCCCTCCTCTAGGGCAGGTTTTGCTCATCAGGGTGCAAAGGAGAAGCGACTGCTGAAAGAAAACAATGCCTTCAACGTGTCAGCGTTTGTGCTGCGTGCCATGATGAGCGGCCAGTACTGGCCTGAGGGGGATGAGGTCTACCATTCGGAGCTCACCGTGCCCATCCTGCTGGTTCATGGAATGCATGACAGGTTTGTCCCTGTTGACGAGGATCAAAGAATGGCAGAGGTGGGTCAATACTTCACTTACTGAACTTCAATTAGACGTAAATGACGTGCGCGGATGATCCCAAATCACCGGACTTGACATATAGACAAACAACCATTCACACTCACATTCATACCTATGGACAATTTGGAGTCGCTAATTAACCTAGCATGTTTTTTTGGAATGTGGGAGGAAACCGGAGTACCCGGAGAAAACCCACGCATGCACGGGGAGAACATGCAAACTCCACACAGAGATGGCCGAGGGTGGGGAAAGACAAAATAAGAAGCCAAAAAGTTACCACTTCCACACAAAATAGGAGGAGAACTCATTCATTCATTTTCTACCGTTTATCCTCATAAGGGTTGCAGGAGGTGCTGGAGCCTATCCCAGCTGTCTTCGGGCGAGAGGCGGGGTACACCCTGGACTGGTGGCCAGCCAATCACAGGGCATATATAGACAAACAACCATTCACACTCACATTCATACCTATGGACAATTTGGAGTCGCTAATTAACCTAGCATGTTTTTTTGGAATGTGGGAGGAAACCGGAGTACCCGGAGAAAACCCACGCATGCACGGGGAGAACATGCAAACTCCACACAGAGATGGCCGAGGGTGGGGAAAGACAAAATAAGAAGCCAAAAAGTTACCACTTCCACACAAAATAGGAGGAGAACTCATTCATTCATTTTCTACCGTTTATCCTCATAAGGGTTGCAGGAGGTGCTGGAGCCTATCCCAGCTGTCTTCGGGCGAGAGGCGGGGTACACCCTGGACTGGTGGCCAGCCAATCACAGGGCACATATAGACAAACAACCATTCACACTCACATTCATACCTATGGACAATTTGGAGTCGCTAATTAACCTAGCATGTTTTTTTGGAATGTGGGAGGAAACCGGAGTACCCGGAGAAAACCCACGCATGCACGGGGAGAACATGCAAACTCCACACAGAGATGGCCAAAGGTGGAATTGAACCCTGGTCTCCTAACTGTGAGGTCGACCGCCGTGCCGCCCGTCCGGACTTGTTTGATTCGAAAAATCCTCCTCTAGTTTGGCCCTGAATCAAGTAGACTATAACTATAAACATTCAATTAAGTTCCCTTTTAATAAGTTATTGGTATTGTTTTGAAGAAAAAAAAACTACAATAACACCTTATTTAGTGGTTAGCACAAGACCCGAGTTCGATTCCACGCTTCACGCCATCTCTGTGTGGAGTTTGCATGTTCTCCCCGTGCATGCGTGGGTTTTCTCCGGGTACTCCGGTTTCCTCCCACATTCCAAAAAACATGCTAGGTTAATTAGCAACTCCAAATTGTCCATAGGTATGAATGTGAGTGTGAATGGTTGTTTGTCTATATGTGCCCTGTGATTGGCTGGCCACCAGTCCAGGGTTATACCCTGCCAGCTGCCAGCACCTCCCTGCGACCCTTGTGAGGATAAGCGGTAGAAAATGAATTAACGAATGAAAGCTTGTTGTGCTGTCCATCAAGTCTGGTGCTTGTGTGTCTCACCGAACGAAGATTACAGTAACATTACTGACAACTAGTGATAAGTGTTGTAAACTACATGACTTTGAACGTCTCTTCTGAATGCCTATATTTGTATACGATATGAATTTTTGTCGTCAACATTCATAAGTAGGGCAGCACGGCGGTCTAGTGGTTAGCACGCAGACCTCACAGCTAGGAGACCGGGGTTCAATTCCACCCTCGGTGTTCTCCCCGTGCATGCGTGGGTTTTCTCCGGGTACTCCGGTTTCCTCCCACATTCCAAAAACATGCTAGGTTAATTAGCGACTCCAAATTGTCCATAGGTATGAATGTGAGTGTGAATGGTTGTTTGTCTATATGTGCCCTGTGATTGGCTGGCCACCGGTCCAGGGTGTACCCCGCCTCTCTTGCCCGAAGACAGCTGGGATAGGCTCCAGCACCACCTCTGACCCTCATTTAAAAAAAATACATACAACATAGAACAGTAAAATAGGGTGGTGGTAGTGTGATGGTCTGGGGCTGTTTTGCTGCTTCGGGACGTGGAAGACTGTAATAACCTCTTGCCTGAAAACACCTGGGATAGGCTCCAGCACCCACCGCGACCCACATTTTAATTAGTGACTCCAAATTGTCCATAGGTATGAATGTGAGTGTGAATGGTTGTTTGTCTATATGTGCCCTGTGATTGGCTGGCCACCAGTCCAGGGTGTACCCCGCCTCTCTTGCCCGAAGACAGCTGGGATAGGCTCCAGCACCCTCCGCGACCCTCGTGAGGAAAAAGCATGAATGAATGAACCTTCATAAGTAGCAGATGTTTTCTAAATGTGGTGTACTTACTTTCCTTCTTGTCAGATCCTCCTCATCGCCTTCCTAAAGGTCCTGGAGGACGGCAGTCACATGGTCATGATGGAATGTCCGGAGGCCGTCAACACACTCCTGCACGAGTTCTTCCTCTGGGAACCTGCAACCCCTGTACCATCAAAGCCCAAAACCCGCCCGGAGACCGCCAAGGCCCAAACAGACAACAGTAAAGCTGCGGCGGAAACCGCTAAAGTTCGACCTGCGACTGCCAGGTCAGACAGAAGGGAACATAAAATGACATGAATTCAATTTGAGATTTTAACTGAGTTGGCTTGAGTTGGAAATATCCAGTTTATTAAAAACGGGCGTGGTTGAAGGTCCCCCCCGGAGGTGGGACACGGTCAGGACATGAAACGGAATATCAGAAGGTGCTTCAGTGAAGAAGCGTCAGAAGATCTGATGGTGCCTTGAGACGATGCACGCTCATTCTTATGACTTTGGCCGCTTTCACCCACCGCCAAAGTGATATGACACCATCTTGGGGAGGACGTACGGTATGAGGAAGTACCATGTTTACTCATTACATCAGAAAGATATGAGATGCTGACCTTTGACCTTCCACAGCGTAAAACCGAATTCCCGTGTAGCTTCAACCTTCCAGTACAGCAAACATTAGAATGAAATGTGATGTATTTCTTGCAAGACATTGATACACGCAGCTTTTTAAATAATATGTCATCAAATATAAACATTAGGCAAGTGTCAGTCCATGACACAATTTCTTATGTTTTTGTATTATTATTTTTATACACGGCACTTGTATTTATGATGGATATTAAATCTTCTATGTATCTTTTCAATTTGCAATTTATTTGTTGATGTAAAAATGTTTACTAAGTACATTATTGTTTTCAATATCTTCATCTACAATAGTTTTTTTTTTTTAAATATGGCTATTTAAACCAGGGATGTTCAAATATTTTCCAAAAGGATGCAAGGGGCCAATTTTATATTTTTAATTTGAAGATTTTTAATATTGTATATTCATTTCATTTATTCATTTGCTACCGCTTTTCCTCACGAGGGTCGCGGGGGGTGCTGGAGCCTATCCCAGCTGTCTTCGGGCGAGAGGCGGGGTACACCCTGGACTGGTCGCCGGCCAATCACAGGGCACATATAGACAAACAACCATTCACACTCACATTCATACCTATGGACAATTTGGAGTCGCTAATTAACCTAGCATGTTTTTGGAATGTGGGAGGAAACCGGAGTACCCGGAGAAAACCCACGCATGCACTGGGAGAACATGCAAACTCCACACAGAGATGGCCAAGTGTGGGGAAAGACAAAATAGGAAGCCAAAAAAAGTTACCACTTCCACACAAAATAGGAGGAGAACTTATTCATTCATCCATTTTTTACCGCTTTTCCTCACGAGGGTCGCGGGGGGTGCTGGAGGCTATCCCAGCTGTCTTCGGGCGAGAGGCGGGGTACACCCTGGACTGGTGGCCAGCCAATCACAGGGCACATATAGACAAACAACCATTCACACTCACATTCATACCTATGGACAATTTGGAGTCGCTAATTAACCTAGCATGTTTTTGGAATGTGGGAGGAAACCGGAGTACCCGGAAAAAAACCCACACAGGCGGAGTTTCGGACCCAGATATTCCTGATCTGTGGCCAACATGCTAACCACTCATCCACCGTTTTAATATAAATCTTTGTGTTAAGTTATTAAGCCTTTTCTTTTACGTTTTGCATTTTTGCTGTGTTTTTCCTATTCTTGCTGTTTTTTTTTTGTGTTTAATTTTATTTCCTAACACGGACCGCAAATGGCTCCCTTGCTGGCACTTTGGACACCCCTAATTTAAAACAGTTAGATGTCGCTATTTGAGCCAATCAAATAGTCATCATTACCTTCCTCAACACACTTGCTAGCTTTAAGGAGTTAGAGTATAAAAATAAAAATACTCAAATACATACTAAACAATATAAAGTACACAGAAGAGGCACGTATGGATAAGTTGTGACGCCAATGAAGTCATGCAGTATTGTGTAACCGATGTACTCTAATATGGATTATTTCACCCATTACTTAAGCTAAGACAGTTTGCAGCAACATATGTCATATTTTCTTGCCTAAACGTGACAAAAGCATAAAAAAAAAAACTCCACCAGGAAGCATTTATAAAGAGGGGCCGGCCATCTTGCATCTAACATGTGTAGATGCCCAATAAACTGAAGCTTTGCATGATTCCTGCCCCGAACGGGAACATCCAATTAAAGCGCTTATTGCTGCAAAATAAAAATAAAAAAGGCACCTACGACTCCTCAGACCTTTAAAGAGACAGTGTCCTGAAGTGGTGTCATCTCCGCGGGGATGCTGGGTTCTTTTTCTGCCTCCTTTTCATCCTCCTCCACTGTCTCAGCCACAGGAGCGCTGCTATCTGCTGCCCCCTGCTGGCACAACTCGGTAGGGCCGGTTGAATCTGCAGCCTTTTCTGCTGTTTGGGTCTCAGTGATGAGCAGGACAGAGTCCGCTTCAGAAGCCTGGACTGCTTTCACCTCCCCGTTCTGGACCGGATAGACTCCGTCTAGTGCGTCATACAAGAACTGGTACTGGTCCTGTTAAAAGCACATAATGGTTTTGAGAAAATTGATAAAAAAATCCGGTAACGCTAACAGACTCCATTTACTCAAGGTCGTTTTGCTACAGTAATTCTTACCAGACTTGCTATCATGCCCTGTCGCTCCTTACGCAGGGTTCTGGTCACCTGGAAAATATCCACCATCTTTTCAGTCTCGGCGCTGTCCAGAAGGTTCCACAGCGCGCAGAAAACCCCACAACGGGACGAGCCATTGCTGAGGAGACAACATGCACACGTCATCGTCACTTGTCTCCTTATCAACTGTTCTAACATGACCAGTGTTTCCCATACTGTAATGCTAACAGCCAAAATTACAAAATAAAAAAAAAACATATAAACGTTGCATTGGACTGTAATTTTTGGTGTGGGTTGTGGCTGCAACAGTAGCTCATATTTTTGTTATCGATTATTGTGCCTATTGTGAGATAATTCATAATAAACAATAAAAGCCTGTTATTCTGGCCACATTACATTACATTACTCATTACTGACACCTAGTGACCAGTGTAGAGTACCACACATCATTCACTGCACCTTTGAATGTGTCTTCTTAACCCATTTAAAGAATAAAATAGACTCTTGCCCGTGAGTGTCGCTGAGTGGGGAGTGGACAGGAAGCGACGTGATTGGTTCAGAGTTGACTTTTAGCGCTAGCATGAGTTATGACTGCAACAGTAGCACATGTTAGGGATTGTTGTTCTGGCGATCAAGTCTGGTGCTTGTGTGTCTAACTGAAAATTACAGTGCTGGTAGGGCGCTGAGTGGGGAGTGGACAGGAAGTGACGACTTTTAGCGTTAGCATGAGTTATGACTGCAACAGTAGCCCATGTTAGGGATTGTTGTTCCGGCGATCAAGTCTGGTGCTTGTGTGTCTAACTGAAAATGACAGTGCTGGTAGGGCGCTGAGTGGGGAGTGGACAGGAAGTGACGTCATTGGTTCAGAGTTGACTTTTAGCGTTAGCATGAGTTATGACTGCAACAGTAGCCCGTGTTAGGGATTGTTGCTCCGGCGATCAAGTCTGGTGCTTGTGTGTCTAACTGAAAATTACAGTGCTGGTAGGGCGCTGAGTGAGGAGTGGACAGGAAGTGACGTCATTGGTTCAGAGTTGATTTTTAGCGTTAGCATGAGTTATGACTGCAACAGTAGCCCGTGTTAGGGATTGTTGCTCCGGCGATCAAGTCTGGTGCTTGTGTGTCTAACTGAAAATTACAGTGCTGGTAGGGCGCTGAGTGAGGAGTGGACAGGAAGTGACGTCATTGGCTCAGAGTTGACTTTTAGCGTTAGCATGAGTTATGACTGCAACAGTAGCCCATGTTAGGGATTGTTGTTCCGGCGATCAAGTCTGGTGCTTGTGTGTCTAACTGAAAATTACAGTGCTGGTAGGGCGCTGAGTGGGGAGTGGACAGGAAGTGACGTCATTGGTTCAGAGTTGACTTTTAGCGTTAGCATGAGTTATGACTGCAACAGTAGCCCGTGTTAGGGATTGTTGTTCCGGCGATCAAGTCTGGTGCTTGTGTGTCTAACTGAAAATTACAGTGCTGGTAGGGCGCTGAGTGGGGAGTAGACAGGAAGTGATGACTTTTAGCGTTAGCATGAGTTATGACTGCAACAGTAGCCCATGTTAGGGATTGTTGTTCTGGCGATCAAGTCTGGTGCTTGTGTGTCTAACTGAAAATTACAGTGCTGGTAGGGCGCTGAGTGGGGAGTGGACAGGAAGTGACGACTTTTAGCGTTAGCATGAGTTATGACTGCAACAGTAGCCCATGTTAGAGATTGTTGTTCTGGCGATCAAGTCTGGTGCTTGTGTGTCACAAAATTACAGTAACATTACTGACAACTAGCAATCAGTGTTGTATAAAACATGACTTTGAACGTCTCTTCTGAATGCCTTATATTTGTATTTTAGTTCTTTTAGACATTTTTATTCTTGAAAATGCTAAATTAAGGCAAAAATACACAACATTTGCTATAAGTCATTTTCAGAGAAGACAGCTCCAGACTGCAGGTGTTTTGGGGCATTTTTGCTGAACTTTCAACGGCCACAGAATATTGAGTGTTAGGACTACATAAAGATTGAAACGATTTTTCATCAGAAAAAAAAGTTTGTTTTTATCCTTTTTGGGTCTTTATAAATCGTCAGTAGGACATCGGGTGGTTTCAGCGAAAACAGCTGATTTTTACCAAAAAACAGACGCAAACTTAAGTAGAAGCGTGACATTTTTCGTTTTAGTGACACCTCGAGTACCCAAAGTGTTGTTTACTTATATGTAACAAAAAAAAAAACAACACAGGAAAATAAGAAAGCGCAAAGCCGCGAAGTTGAAGTGTGAGGTGATGACACAATCAGTTGTGTTGGCCTGCTACAAATACATTTGGACCGCCACAGATACATTTATCGCTACCTAAAATTAGACGATTAGACGAACACCGATGACCATACTGCAAACAGAATGTATATTTAAAATATTACTTGGTCTGTGGGTTGATATTCCAGTTCGGTGGTCATGTGACCAGTCCAGGGTGCCTTAAGTGAGTTTGGCTAGAGGCTCCAACTACTAACAAAAAAAAAACCCTACAGAAAATTGAAAAATTCTAAAGTTTGATTACCTGCAGTGGACCACAACTGGAGCATCTCCTTGCGGCTTCCTGCCATCATGTCTCCGCCTGACGTCCTTAATCATATCAGTCAGATCTTGAGGTTTCTCTGGCAGCTCTCCGTGCCCCCACTTCAGGAACTGAACCTGCGTCACTCTGTGATTCTCTTTCCTCTATTCACCAAAGTGTTAAAAAGAGACAAGACACCCAAAACGATAAAGTCGCGAGAACAGAAAGAATAAAATGGTTGGATGTTGTGGTACCTTGACGTGACGAATCAGCATAATTCGATGGATAACATTCACAGTCTCGTCTTCTGATTCCACTTCCACCTCAATATGCCCGTAAGTGTTCACCCCACTCTGTCCCCAATACTCAGATTCCTATGAAGAAGAAAGAATCAAATTATAAATGATGCTATGTGGCTATCGGTGATGATTTCAGCACCTTTTCTTCTCCATGTTCCTCCAGCATGATGATGGTGGATGCTTTCTTCTGGTAAACCATCAACCAGAAGTCGGCCACGGTGCTTTCTAGAGGAGTCTGTGCTGCGATAAACGTGCATGGTCCCGGGTAGCCCTGTGCACATAAAAACTGTCGGTCAGTGTATACCATATACACATGACCTGTTTGTGGTGAACTTACTTTTTAGTATTCAGAACAAAAGGAATAGTAGTAGTAACACTATGTGAAGTGACTGTTCACATTTCAATGTTCATTATTTTCCACAATAATGGTAACAAAAACATATTTTTTAACAAGAAACATTTATTTATGTGCTCAAAGGGAACACTTTTCAGTGATTTTTTTTACCTGCCTAGTGAAAAAAGTCCTTTAACAAACGGGCCTTTTCCGTCCTTAATGCGCTGCCGGGTGGGTAGCTCGCATTGAAGCTTTCGTGTGCCGCTTTGGTATTGCAAAAGTCGTCCCACAAATAAGACACATACATTTTTCTTCAAAATACGTAAAAAAAAATTCTTCAGAGGGAAGACGCAGCACTCGAAGAGAACCCATGCATGGAGATGACTGACACCATATACAACATAAGGTGGCCAGAAATATTTCAGTATTGAACAAAGCAAAATTTGTTCTCAATCAGAAATCACTCCACACTCTTTATTGCTCTCTGGTTCTACCATATCTTACTTATAGTGTGGAAATATGGGCTAATAACTATAAAAGCAATCTTCACTAGTTAAATGTACTGCAAAAAAGGCCAGTAAGGATAATTCATAATGCCGCCTACAGAGAATATACTAACTCCTTATTTCTAAAATCACAAATACTTCAACTTGCTGATATAGTTCATCTTCAAGGAGATGGCCAGCCAATCACAGGGCACATATAGACAAACAACCATTCACAC